>NC_056726.1:315450365-315487865 GCF_019279795.1 Protopterus annectens
ATTGGAACTCTAGGGCATGAGCATTCATTTGTGTGAGTACACAACATACAACATGGAAACAAGACATGATCTCCTGATCATCTCTCTACCATATGTGCATAACCCACAGTATACATGAGGTCTATAAAGGGGATGAATAAAAAATTACTTACATTTAAGGTGCACAGTATTTAATTTATGGGCACTGTAGATGTCAACATTCACCTCTTATGATGCACATTGCCTCACTCTCAGCTCAGGGTGAATTTCTTGACTTCCATCTCTTGAATACAAAATAAGATGGTTATGATTACAGACTCATTTATATTCCTCTCTATAATGCAGGGATCCCAATCTTCAGTGATGCATGCTCTACTGGTCTTCAGTCTTTGAGTGAGTAAGTTATCAATGTGCTGATGAAATGTACCTTGTACTGAGCATGCTCAGTATGCTGCATATTTCCCTGAACTTCCTAGAAGTCATGCCCCATAAGGAGTTTGATTCTGTTAATGAATGATGTAAATGAAAGGCCTGGACAACAGAGAGGATCCAACATGCATCATGTGCACACAGGCGTCCATGTGTATAATCTTGATGCCCATAAAAAGGTAGGGTTTTATTACAATCATTAATTAGTAGGCAGAAAGATGAGGTCTACTGAATGGCAATATTTATTTATTATATGTTTGGCTAACTGGGGTTAGCTCTACAGGGCAAGGTCTGTTTTCAAAGTAGACATGGAACATTGAGGAATTTACAAAAAAGATAATTGTAATAATTGAATAAAAATGATACAGGATTTATATTATAAACATTAAATAAACAATGATTCACATTAGAAGTAGTACAATGTTTAATTAGTAAAGTTGAATAAAACAATGTGGATATGCAATGACTTAAGCACAGCTGAAATACAAACAGTTAAGAAGATCTGAAGACAGCTGACTAGTGAAAGGCTAAAACTGAGAGAGACACGAGGACGAATATGGCTGCTGAAAGGCGTAATGAAGACAAATGTAGTAGTGATAAATATATTTTTGTTGACTATTTTGAATGGAAGATAAACATTGTAAAGAAGACAAAACACATTTATCAAAAATAAATATTAGGCAGTAAAATATGAATGCATGTTTTCCATACATGGGGAGAAAAGGCTGATTTATCCCTTTGAAGTGTGCAATATAATGAAACAGTCAAAAGAAGCTGATGAGATAGAAATCATCTGTTAATCTGTCAGTGCTGCACAGAGGGTTACATTTCCCATCACACTTCCAGAATGATGAAAACTTTGAGTCATTTGCATTGTATTAGCTTTGACTGCTGGCTACATGAATATACTAAGCATGCTATTGAGGCCAAGAGGCTTGATTTAGTCATTGGATATGCAGATAATGATTTTTTCTGCTACATTAATACTATAACTGAAAGATATTGACTGATAGAATGAAGAGATATAGGGAAGGAAAATGTGTAAGTGTATTTAATTTATCTGTTAAGTAGGTAACCCACTTGTAATAATTTCTTCTTTTCTGTTCCTATTCACCTCTTCTCTCATCCTTGCCTCCCTTTTCTCACTTTCCACAAATTTGCTAATTGTATATACAGTATAAGTGTAAGCTATATTTTGTGCCACGTATGCAACCTACATTATACTGTAACCACTCATAGTTTAGTTTTAGCTTTGGTTACACATTTTAGTTACAGTGATGATAGTTTGCTTGTAAAATATTATTCACCATTCATCAGTAAGCATTTATTCATTTGACGCTATAAACTTCGGTATCTTCTTTCTACTGTATTCTCCTGCGCTTTACCTGAAAATAGTTGATTTGGACCAGTGTTCTACCCTGATTAATAAATAAATAAATAGTTAAATGGCTTGCTCAGAGTGATATAAAAGACAAATGGAGACTAGGAAAATCAATCCCATGACTACAGGATGAAGCTCATTAACAGCTCATAATCTTAATCCTTCATGCTGAGATGTTATAATGGCAGATTATTACAGTGCAGTTTTTATGAATTAATGAAAAGGATAGTTCCTCAGATACATACACTTAATTAGGAGGAAAGTATGTGCATTTGCTTAGCTTGACAATCTGAGTGCAAGATGGATGATATATGTCTAAGAAAACAAATGGGAAGATTCTGTTGGTAACATTAATGAAAGAGGTAAATGCAATCGGTATGGGGAAATCTTAGATAAACGGAATGATGGTTATGACATGACTAGAAAACTGACTGCTCAAAGAAAAAGGAAAGACAGCTAAGCCCTTTCTTTTGATAGTAATTCTGTACTTTGGGTTAATATTACCTTACTCAGGACATTAATATGTAAGGTTAGGCTGCATGGGTCGTTAACCACGTTCACAGTATACTGACTTACCTTACTCAGGAATTAATATGTAAAGTTAGGCTGCATGGGTTGTTAACCACGTTCACATTATACCGACTTACCTTACTCAGGATATTAATATGTAATGTTAGGCTGCATGGGTCATTAACCACGTTCAAATTATACCGACTTACCTTACTCAGGACATTAATATGTAAGGTTCATAGGTTCATAGATTGGTACTAGGCTATCGGCCCTAGGGCCTATGCAACCCTAGCCACAACAATTCCCTGGATATTTCTTCCCACAATATTTACTTCTCTGGACCCCTGTCTAGCAGGGTGACTGCCATGATCCCCAGGGTGAATTTCCTATCTCCCATCCAATCATCAAGGTTCCTTTTGAAGAGGGCCAATGAGGTGCTCTGCTTGACATGTATGGGCAGTCTATTCCAGAGTATGGGGAGTCCCTGGGTCAGGAACCTATCCCTCCAGCATGTTTTGTTCATTGTGATGACAAGGTTTAGATCCCTGGAGCGTGTCGCTCTGAGGGATTGGGATTTCTTTAAGTGGAGCATGTCACACAGCTCAGGGTTTGACATGGCCTTGTATGTTAAGCAGAGATCGCCTCTGAGTAGACGATATACCACAGAGTATAGCTGGAGTTTTTTTAGATGGTCAGCATATGGCATCTGCTTTAGGCCTGTGATTCTTTTAGTGAGGTATTTCTGTGGCCTTTCCAGCTGTTGCAGATGTCTTGTGAGGTACATACCAAACGGGGCATTATACTCTATAATGGGTCTAATGAGGGATGAGTACAGTGGGACAATGACCTCCTTTATTCTGGATGAAAAGCCCTTAGTGATGAGGTGTGCCACATAGAAGGATTTCCTGACTGTTGTGGTGATGTGGTTATCGAAAGTGAGACCACTGTCCACTTGTGTCCCTAAGTCTCTCATCACACTTTCGATGTTTAGTGTCCTGCCACCTATGTGGTAATTCATGGGTACATGTTTTTTTCCAAAGGGGATAACTATACATTTCTTGGTATTAAGCTTGAGCCCATGGCTCTGGCACCAGGCATCTGTTTCAGTAAGGCCCTTTTGTGGAATATCCACATCATTTGGGGATTCGATAATGGCTCCCAGTTTGCAGTCATCTGCGAACTTTGTTAGCCAGAGTCCCTTAGTGTTGGCCTGTACTTCAGAGAAGTAGATGCCAAACAAGAGTGGTCCCAGGACTGAACCCTGAGGTACTCCACTTGTCACTTGTCTGGAGCTGGATTTGGAGTCGGCTACTTTTACAGTCTGGGTTCTGTCAGTAAGCCAGTTGGCAACCCATCTAGTGACGTAGGGATTTATGCTTAGCTTAGTAAGTTTATCTATGATTCCAGAGTGGGGGATGGTGTCGAAGGCCTTGGCGCCTTACCCTTGTCCACAGCTCTGGAGACTGATTCGAAGAAGTCAGTCAGATTCAGGAGACAAGATTGGCCCTTCACAAACCCAAACTGGGTGAGGTCCAGTGTTTGAAGGTTGCCAATGTCTTTGTTTATAAGGCTTTGTTAGGCTGCATGGGTTGTTAACCATGTTCAGATTATACCGACTTACCTTACTCAGGACATTAGTATGTAAGGTTAGGCTGCATGGGTCGCTAACCATGTTCAGATTATACCGACTTACCTTACTCAGGACATTAATATGTAAGGTTAGGCTGCATGGGTCATTAACCACGTTCACATTATACCGAAACAGAAATGAAATATGGTGAGTTCTGATTAATCGGGTATAAATTACTATTTTGTAAGTCTGTGTTTTTTTTAAATAAAATATATAAAAGAAATTCACAGTGGATTGGGAGGTGATTTATTGCATGTCCGGAGAATAGAGAATAGAAAATAAGAAGACTCAGTGAGTATGATTCGTAGATGTATTTACTGAAATCACAGCGTGAACAACGGAGTTTGAAGAATATGTAAGGTTAAGAAGAAAAGGTGCATGATGATATATAATAAAGCAATTAATTTGTTGTTTATGCACTTTATGAAAGGTAAGACATATTCTGGTAAAATGGAAATTTTATAGGTTATAAATGACTGAACAATTCCGCAGTATAGTCGGAAGGTAATATGTGTATTCCATTTAGAAGTAATTAGATGTGAGCAAAAAATAATGAATAAACAGAAGACTGAATATATATATATATCTATATATATATATAATATACACACACACACACATATATATATATATATATATGTATATATATATATATATATATATATATATATATATATATATACACATATATATATATATATAAATTTAATGCATTAATAAAAAAGAAAAATGTCAACACTTGCTATGTGCTTTTTTCATTATTGAAGAGTTTTCATAAGTTCTTTTGAGTTTATTTTTCTTATGTATTTTTTCTGTTTTGCTTTTATGCATTTTAATCAAGTATTACTTTATGTGTGTTTATGGAATATGTTATTTATTGCTCTTTCTGTTTCCCAGTGAAATCTCCCAGGTCTTTTTCAAGTGGTTTTACAGGGTCATTAATATTTATTCAAATTAATGTCAAACCAAGCAGATGTAGCATCAGTTTCATATCTTACTCAGCAGCTGATGCCTCAAAGGGTAGCACTTCTCTATCACTGTACTACATCATCACTAATAAAGTATGGGTCCAAGCAGCACCTGGCATGGTGACAGAACCCACCGATTTCTGACCTTACACAGGTTCATAGGTTGGTACTAGGCTATCAGCCCTAGGGCCTATAAAAGCCTAGCCAAAACAATTCCCTGGCTATTTCTTCCCACACTATTTACTTCCCTGGACCCCTGTCTAGCAGGGCGACTGACATGATCCCCGGGGTTAATTTCCTTTCTCCCATCCAATCATCAAGGTTCCTTTTGAAGAGGGCCAAAGAGGCACTCTGCTTGACATGTATGGGCAGTCTATTCCAGAGTCTGGGGGGTCTCTAGGTCAGGAAACTATCCCTCCAGCATGTTTTGTTTATTGTGATGACAAGGTTTAGATCCCTGGAGCGTGTGGCTCTGAGGGATTGGGATTTCTTTAAGTGTAGCATGTCCAACAGCTCTGGGTTTGACATGGCCTTGTATGTTAAGCAGAGATCGCCTCTGAGTAGACGATATGCGACAGAGTATAGCTGGAGTTTTTTAAGGTGGTCAGCGTAGGGCATCTGCTTTAGGCCTGTGATTCTTTTAGTGAGGTATTTCTGCGGCCTTTCCAGTTGTTGCAGATGTCTTGAGAGGTACATACCAAATGGGGCATTGTATTCTACAATGGGTCTAATGAGGGATGAGTACAGTGGGACAATGACCTCCTTTTTTCTGGATGAAATGCCCTTAGTGATAAGGTGTGCCACATAGAAGGATTTCCTGACTGTTGTGGCAATGTGGTTATCGAAGGTGAGACCACTGTCCACCTGTGTCCCTAAGTCTCTTATCACATTTTCTGTGTTTAGTGTACTGCCACCTATGTGGTAATTCACGGGTACATGTTTTTTTCCAAACAGGATAACTATACATTTCGTGGCATTGAGCTTGAGCCCATGGCTCTGGCACCAAGTATCTGTTTCTGTAAGGCCCTTTTGTACAGTATCCACATTATTTAAGGATTCAATAATGGCTCCCAGTTTGCAGTCATCTGCGAACTTTGTTAGCCAGAGTCCCATAGTTTTGGCCTGTACTTCAGAGAAGTAGATGCCAAACAAGAGCAGTCCCAGGACTGAACCCTGAGGTACTCCACTTGTCATTTGTCTGGAGCTGGATTTGGAGTCGGCTATTTTCACAGTGTGGGTTCTGTCAGTAAGCCAGTTGGCAACCCATTGGGTGACGTAGGGATTAATGCCCAGCTTAGTAAGTTTATCTATGATTCCAGAGTGGGGGATGGTGTCAAAGGCCTTGGCAAGGTCTAGATAGGCTGTGTGGACCACCTTACCCTTGTCCATGGCTCTGGAGACTGATTTGAAGAAGTCAATCAGGTTTAGGAGACAAGATCGGCCCTTCACGAACCCAAACTGGGTGGGGTCCATTGTTTGAAGGTTAGCAATGTCTTTGTTGATAAGTTCCTTGATAATACGCTCCATGGCCTTGCAGATAAGGCTCATCAGACTGAAGGGGCGGTAGTTTCCGGGATCCAAGGTGGATCCCCCCTTGTGGGGTGGGATAACTGCAGCTCTGCGCCACTCAGTGGGCACGAAACCTTTGGTGAGGCTATGATTAAACATGACACTTAAATGAGGTGCCAGTTCATATTGTAGTTCATGTAGTACACAGCCCGGGATGTCATCTGGTCCCATGGATGCTGCATTCTTAGCTACTAGTTCTTGTTACTAGTAACAAATGCAAATGTGCAGTTTGGTAAGACACTGACACTGATCAGAATAACAACAGTACGTGTGATAAAAGTATCATTAGTTGTAGGGCTTGCTTGAGTCAGACCCATCACAGGAGACAAGGGAGACTGGATAAAAACAGACTAAATAGGAAATAAAAAGGTATCCTTACAGAAGACTTATTTGAAACTCTAGACAGACTAAAAGATGTGGATTCTGTCTAGTCCACATTTCTTTTCTCAGTGCAGATCAATGAACAAGATATTCTTTGGCAGCATATTTACTTCTTCCCTCTGCATACAGGAACAATGTTTGGAATGAGTTATTTTTTATATGAAATTTATATTTTTTATTACTTAAGAGTTATTCTATTGCAGAAATCTCTGTTGGCTAAAAAGGTGTGCACTTCTTCAGAACTATCAAATCTAAAGGTTGTCCCTTTTAGTTTAGCAGTGAAGGTCACTAAATATACTAGATAAGTTTAAAGATTTGCATCAGAACACGAGGCTCATACTTGAACAAATAAAGTTTTGCCAGCAAATCCTAGAGAATGCAAATGTACACATTGTTAACTTGTATATGTTTCTGCCTTCTGAACTGAAATACAATTTGTGCAGCATAATAGAAAGGGGCTTTGTTTAAATCTGTTGTTTTATTTAGGTGTGAGGATTCTATAGACTCATTCTTTGTACACTGAGCTGCTGGTAGGAAACCAGGGTATTTAGAAATTTAGTTCTTAAAAGAAAAGGGAAATGGGGCTGCATCACTGGGGTCTTCTGCTATCCATCTCAGTCTTAAATTATTACATGTTGGCCTTTTATTTAGGCCATTCCTTTCTACAATAGTCATACTGCCTTCCTGAAAAGAAGTATGGTAATACAGCACAGAAGACTCAACTTATGAGCTGCTAATGAACTTTATCTCATCATCTTGAGTTTGATTCCCTTAGTCGGTTGGACATCTAACCTCAAAGGAAAGCAGGTTTTGTTTGAGTATAATGTAAGCTTTTGGATTCAAGAGGTAGATGATAAATTGGTGATAAAATCAAGACAGTAACAAAGACTCCAGAATAATTAGATTTTATAGAGTTTAAGATATACAAATAACCAAATGCTGGCCAATCAATTTAACAAATGAAAGAAAATAAGGTTATCGTAATGATCCTTAACAATCAGGGAAAAATGCTCTCTCTTCCTGAAATTAAACATGTAATGTAAATTGTTTAAAACTCCATATTATAAAAACAAAGGGACATTGACTCATATGCCATCAAATGTTTCCTAAATATGGCAGTCAGCTTGCCTTCACAGAAAATGAATAATAAACAGTTAAGTTAACCCAGAACTTGAATGGGTATATTTTACTTTGTTTCATAACTGAAAGCGAATAAGTATTTGAGAGCTGTTGGAATAATGTTGAGTTTTTTCTTGGTGCTCTCAGAAGTCGTGATACACTTCCCATTATAGCTATTCCAAACATCCATTCCAATAAAAATGAATTATTCCACGTCTGACAAATATGCACTGTACTCCACTGAATACAAGTTTGAACTTTTACTAGCAATCAAGACTAACTTGCTGGTAGAAATTCCTCAATACCTGTTAAGAGAATGCCTTGAACTTGACATATCCTTATTAGGCAGGATCTGTTAAGAAAAGACTAAACTTGATCTGACTGCCCCAAAAAAGCAACACATTTCACTGACTTAAAACAAAATATTGCATTTTGAAACCATTATTTTTCTGATTAAATTGTCTTATAACCACCTAATAACTAAAGTATTCAGTAGTCAAGTCTCTCTTGCAAGGAGAAATATGTATTTCCTTTTTTTGCAGCAATTTTTTTCTTTTGTCTGTAGAAACTATGGCTTTTCATTTCACATGACATCATAAAGAGAGAGATGGATAAGAATTAGGCAGTTCTGCAGAGTTCTAATTTAGAGGGTTGACATATGATTTCATATGGAGGGAATCCACACCAAATATAACTTTCTAGCCATCCTATTGTGCTTTAATGGCTTTATCCATTTCACGAGGTTAAGAATAAGCACATCTAAATCTAGTACAACTGAAATAAACAAACTCTTTTGGACCCAGAACAATAATTCCTTATGTATACCACAGTCATCAGCCTCACATCCCTATTACTGAGCTCACAAGATTTCACTGCATCAAATGCCACAGAAGCATATAAACACCAGTACCCTAAACCTACTAAATAATGAAAATATTCCTCTGTTTTTCTACTGTTACCATTAAACTCATCATTCTATGTGAAATATCTCCTTGTATCCCTACTGGGTCTTAGAAGGGGATCAAATAAAGTAAAAACCTCTTCTAACAGTTTCAATGGGAGTTAAAAATGACAGCGTTGAGAAGTATTCTTTCCCCCAAGAAAGTTGAGTAACTGGAACTCTTAACTCTTACACTGTATATAGAAGGGCGATAGCATCACAAGAAATGAAATACTAATGCAGCAGTATTGATGAAAAAGGCAATAACACATGGGGGATCTCATATATGCTTTGTTAAGTGTAAACAATAAACAATTAATTTTTCACACTTCATGGAACTGAACCCACACTGAAAGTAAACTACGAGAGAAGATCTACTGATCAATCAAAACTGTTTTGTATTCATTTTTTAGCTACACAAATAGGGTGTAGAACAATAGGCTATTCAAGAAAACACAAAACCTGTAGAACAATAGGCTTTGGCATACGTTGCAATAATGATCCCAGCACAGTAAACATCAGGGCATTCAGATTACTTCAAATGCTATATAATTCCTGCAAGCAATACACTTCATTTCTCGCAATACCTGCAGCCCAGATACCATATTAACACACTAACTCACAGGTTTATATTTAAGGAAACAGCAGAGGATCAACATATCAAAATCGTATTAAATGGAAGGCTGTCCAAGTGAAATGTGAACCATTTCTTACCTATGTAAATAACATCTCCTACTAATTCAGCATATACAACAGACTGAATACCTAATGGGAGGAGAAATTTAAGTTGCAGGCTTTCATAAACATGGGGAAGGCTTTGTCAAAATTTGAAAATATTATCTTTGAATGTCACAAAATGATAAATAAATGGCAAACCCCACCAACAGGCTGAAGAGAAGCAGACTATTCAGGACAGCTCTTTGTTAGCCATGCAAATTGTTGTGGGGCACATACTCATGCACGGTAATAGCCTCAGGTTACAAACTGTATCAGCAGATCCCTGCATCCATAGCTTCTAGTACTTATGTCTTTCGGCTTTTCCCGGTTAGGGGTCACCACAGCGGAACTCCGTTCCACTAATGATTGGCAGTAGATTTTTTACGTACTGAGTTTGCCAGCCCTGATGCACAACCTTCAACGAAGGTACGCCCATTCACGCATGTCTCCCCACAGAAGATGCTTTAGCTGAGAATCGAACAGCACAACGTCTTGCTGTGAGGGGACAACGCTACCGCAGCACCACCACCGCAGTATATCCATAGCTTCAAGTACTAAGCATGCTTTATTCTGGATCTTGGTATGATCTGTTCATATCCTACTATCTTTGGTAACTCCTTCCATGACTGAAATGATTTTTCAATTAGAAATGATCCTTAATAGAGCTGTGCCTAAACATGTTACCAGTTATATACTGTATGTTACATGGACACATATTCCAGTGTACACTTCTCATATGTTTAAGCAATGAAGCATGTGAGCTAATGGATCAATCATATTTCACTCATGGTGAGAGTACTGTTTGTTTATAAGGGTATAACACATGAGCAAACTAGAGCCCACAAAAAGTTAGTAAAAGCATAATATACTAAAGAGCTTGTCCTGATGTATTATTATAATAAAATTATACTATTTAAAAATACATTTTAAAATATATCATTTGAAAAAACAAAATAAGTAGGCAATCCCCTAAATTGCACAGTACAGCTCAGATGGAAGATTGTTGTTAGCAAACTAAAAATAAAAACAGAACAGGTCTGAAATGAGTTAAAAAAGAACACTTTTTTGGATCTAGTGACTTTGACCGTATTACTAATTTAAGCACTCCTATCTGTCCATGCAAACTTCTTCAGATGTCTGTATTTTAGACAATATATTTACTACAGAAACAAGCACAGTGGGAATCTGCTGTTGCTGGTTTGCTGTTGTCACACTTTATGTTGTTTGGTTTGCTTTTCTTTTCAACATAGTTCTTTAGGTCTGCCTTGAATTTTTGAATCTCCAGGTCAGACTTTTGATTCAAACTTACTCTTTTCAATTACAATATCTAGTATGGAGTGACAATTATTACTGTTAAGAAATGAGCTTTGTAATAACCCATGGTTCTGCTCAGTTTTCTTCTGGGTCCTTCTTTTTTTGGTGTAGAGGTTATTTATTTATTTATTTTTTTGTTAAAGTCTTCCTGTTGTTACCAGAGGCTCTCATTCTTATTATCCAAACTGAGAAAATGTTAATCTTTACTCCTCTTGGTTTTCTTTTGTTATTATGTTTGATTGAGAACATGTTAATCCTTACTCATCCTGGTGTTCTTTTGTTATGTCTGATTTTAAAGTAAAGTTAATCCCATTTCGGACTACTTTTAACACTGGTGAGATTTGGAATAAACTGCTCTGGAATGGCCAGATGGGTGTAAGTTAGTGTTCACCTCACCAGAAAAGGTGAAGATGTCATCACCTGATGATAGTCGCACCACACTAAATACCATAATGGAAAAAGATGACAAATTTGAAATGTAATGGACACTCAGGAAGACTAAGATATTTGAGAGAGACCAAAGGGACTATGTTGATCAGAGAGAAAAACAAACCACACAGCATAAATCTCACTATACCAAACTAGCTACAGTGGACTTGTGTTTACCTTCATAAGTGCGTTATGCACTTGGGTGAATCCACTTTGTGTGAAAGGAGGTTCCCAAATTTGCAATACCTCGAAAAAAATTTGTCCGAATGTGCAATGAGCGAATGCACATTGGCATTCACTCATTGCAGATTCAACATTTTGAGTGAGGATTGCACTATAGCACTATAGCGGGGATCGGGAAATGAACACTTTCCCCCACTGTAGTGCAATCTCAGAGTTAGTATATTAAAGTAGGGGGTGCACGGGTCAATGTGTCTGTGACATTTTAGTTCGAAAATCAGTGAATCTGCTGTTTGATTTGCTGATTTTTCGAACTCTGGAGACTGTTGCAGTTTAAAATTTGCACTTTTGGTTCGCACAAAAACATGATCGATATTGTCATTTCTGACAATATGAAGGTAAAGCATGGACTTGTACTCTGCTTGTTGGCTGTGATAAATACAATGTCTATCTAAACAACAAGAGTCAGAAGAAGTCTGTACTGAGAGATGAAAGCACTTACATTTTTTTTGCATTATTTCATCACTGTACTGCTTTTGTTTTCATTATATAAAGTGAGCATGAATCCTCACCAATCCCTCTGCACTGATGTCATAAGTAAGAGAAGGTGGCTTGCAGATATAGTGCGGATATAAATCTTTATTAATATGGGCAGACCTTTAATGAAGGAGGGAGAAGAACCCATCCTAAAACAAGTAAACACAGCATTAAGGAAAATTAAGTCAGGGAAACCTTCAGTCACATATAAGGGTCACTGCAAATATGATCAAGATGTTGCCTGAGTTAGGGGAGAAGTGGTTTGATAGGGCACTCATAGCAGTATTGAGAAAAAGGTGTATTCAGTCTGAATAGAGAATAAGCGTTCTGGTGCAAGTATACAAGAACAGAGGGGACATTCACAACTATGAGAAGTATAGAGGTATCAGCCTCCTGCCACATTGCATGACAGTGCTGGAAAGAGTGACTGATAAATGAATACACAGAGTAGTGGAAAGGAAGAATGGAGATGAGCAGTTTGGATTTAGATTATGTCTTACCAAATGTTTGAAATTCAAAAGATAGCTGAGAGGAAACAAGAAATGAGGAAAGAGTTCAACTTGTCTTTCTTAGACTTGAGGAAAGCATATGAGAAGGTGATTTGGGCAGTCCTATGGTAGTTCAAAGTCCCAGAAACATTGGTTGAGTTAGTACAGGGTACATACAAGGGCCCAATGTCACAAGCAAGAATAGTGTTCAGACTTACAGAGGGGTTTCCAGATGGAGTGGGCAGAGCCAGATCATGGTCAAATGGGGCCCTAGGCAGGGTAATGGATCTCCGCCCCCTGCAGCTATTCAGTGCCCCATTACTTGGCTCTCTCTCCCCATTTACCATAAATGCTGTTCAAACCTGATATTGTGTGTAGTATTTTCTCCTTTAGTTCAACAATGATTACATATATTTGGATTTAATTTAAAATGTTTATTTCTAATGTTATGGCACAAACACTGGTACCCATTTGCCAAACAAAACAGTACAGTCTCATAATGAAAACAGGCTTAGCTTGAGTAATACCACAGCCCTTGAAACTCACATTTATTGAAACTGTACTAAAACCCACATTCTCTGAAAATGCATAAGGCCAGTTGTGGATTAAGTTTTGAAACCAAGGCCCCTGCACAATTTTTTAAGACCATGCATAAATGCATGTGTTCTTTGATTAACCATCCTGATTGTATCAAATTATATTCCTTATTTAATATATCAGCACTTTCTAGAATGTGTTTCAAGTTCATAATTTTGAATATTTTTTTCAGTAAAGAATTAAACAAAATGTATGAACTAGTAATGAAAACAAAAACTACCCATTCAAAACATTTCAACCATAAGAGGTGACTCAAACTGCTGTTGGTAAAATCCAAAAGTATCAGTCAATGTACACACTCTCTGTAGAATTAAAAGTTATCTGAAGAATTCCACATTAAAGCGAACTAATACAGAGGTTGCTGCTGGCAAACAACTTTGTATTTCAGTGATTCATTTACAAATGCAGTGCCTACTACCCTTGAAGAATAAATTGCCTATGTTAAATTTAAAAAAAAATGTGCTCTTGTAATATGCAATAGTGAATGGCCAACAAACAGAAAACAGGCTCATAGTTACTAGGCATCTCATCCAAAAGACAACCTGCTCAGGAATGCAGCACTCCCCCCCCCCCCCCCTTATGCTGCACTGTAGTGTTTTGCAATTGATCTACCTGATGTGGGAATAGAACTGACAGCTTTCTGCACCAAGAAGCAAGTGTACTACCTGTTGCATCACTGACAGTGACTATAAGCAACACAGCTATGAAACGTTGTAACTGATATTTACAGACTGTAATCCTCAGTGATTTACAAATAATAAAATTCAATGAAAGAAATCTTGACAGTTGGTGTGGAGGTTTGAGGCACTTGCCTATCAATAATTAAGGTTCAAGTTTTGACTCTTAGCAAAGTCACTTAACTAGATAGTACACCTAACTGTGGCATCACACACACACACACACACACACACACACACACACACACACACACACACACACACACACACACACACGCACATACACGCACACACACACACGCACACACGCGCACGAGCACGCGAGCACACGCATGCACACGCAAGCACATGCACACACACACACACACACACACACACACACACACACACACACACACACACACACACATGCATGCGCATCTACAAATGCAGTCTAGAATCTCTTGTTGTTTGCTGTAAATTGTACAGTCTCCCATAGACATTGGAAGCAGTATTATAAATGAACACTATGCTTCTCCTCTGCTACCAGTCTGACCATGACAGGTGTTGCTACTTAAAATCTCCAGTTTGGACACCGTGCAAAGTTGCATTAGGAAGTTATCCTAATGCTGGTGTTTCTGGGTCTGTCTTGTCTTAGTTACAATCACTCACAGGGAGTCCAGTGCCTTTGCACAGAGGCTGTTTTGTATTTATGGAGAGGATTTTTTTTTTATAACAAAGTGGGCCTACCCCAACTAACAGGTGCCTAGGTTGCCTAGTGCTGGGAGTAGGAGCATCTCAGGGTTTAGCTCTGAGCACATTGCAACACATAGTAGTGATTGAATAAATTAGTAAACAGGCCAGAGAAGACAGGTCAACAATGTTGCTGTATGCACACATTGTGGCATTACACGCCAACTCTGAATAAGAATGGAATGCAAAAGTGAAGGCACATGGGATGGAACTGAGTACAGATAAGACAGTTGTCATGGCAGGACATGGAGGAAATCAGGAGAAGCTGAAAACTTAAATAGAATGGAAAATAGTTGAACATGTTAACAGCTTCAAGTATCTGGGAAGGGTGGTTGAGGAGAAGGGAAGTGTGAATGGCACAGAGTGTCAGGGTTAACGTTTGACAGAAATATGACAAAGAAGCTGAAAAGTAAGGTGCATAAAACAGCGATGCAATCAGTACTACTGTGTGGTACAGAAACCTGGGCAGTGAAGGTAGAGGAGTTGATGAAGCTAGATAAGATGGAAGAAATGATGACATAAGAACAGACGTCCAACTAGTTCCAACTGCAGAGAAGGAGAAGGACAAAGAGAACAGATTACAAATAACTGGTGCCAGAGTGATGGACTGAAAATAAATGCCAAAATATACAGTATTATATCCTTTGAGAAATTGTATACCCTGGGGAACTACCACATCAACGGTATACCCCTGAGAGCTGACCCAGTTGTTCAAGGTTTGGTAACTTATGTGGACAGTGACCTAACTTTCAGTCTACACGTGTCTACTGTCATAAGAAAGTTTGTCTATATTGCACAGTTTATAAGCAAAGGGATTGCAATTAGCTCTAGAGATAGCATTGTCCCCATTTATTCAGTATATATTGCACAGTTTATAAACAAAGGGATTGCAATTAGATCTACAGATAGCATTGCCCCCATTTATTCAGTCTATATTGCACAGTTTATAAGCAAAGGTATTGCAATTAGATCTAGAGATAGCATTGCCCCCATTTATTCAGTCTATATTGCACAGTTTATAAACAAAGGGATTGCAATTAGATCTACAGAGAGCATTGCCCCCATTTATTCAGTCTATATTGCACAGTTTATAAGCAAAGGTATTGCAATTAGATCTAGAAATAGCATTGCCCCCATTTATTCAGTCTACATTGCACAGTTTATAAACAAAGGGATTGCAATTAGATCTAGAGATAGCATTGCCCCCATTTATTCAGTCTATATTGCACAGTTTATAAACAAAGGGATTGTAATTAGATCTAGAGATAGCATTGTCCCCATTTATTCAGCCCTCATTATGCTAATTATTGAGTATAATGCCCCCGTTGGCATGTATCTGTCCAGACACGTGCAACATCTGTAAAGCCCATAGAGATGCCTTACTAAAAGGATACAAATTTCAAACAACATGTTCTACATGGACTAACTCAAAGCCCTGTCACAATACTTGGTATCCTACAGACTACTAAGAGATGACCTGTGTCTGGCACACAAGGCATCCTCTGACCCAGTAATGATGGACCTACTATACATCAGCAAGTCATGTGGCATTAGAATTACTTTGTAGACGGATATAAACCTCTTCTCCAACATCAACAATATGGTTTGGAGGGACAGCTATATCTCACAGAGGATACCACTGTTCTGGAACAGACTCCCCATCCACATAAAACAAAGCTCATCCCCATCCATTTTTAAGCACAACTTGGATCTATTTACTCAAGGACTGTCCCCTGTTCTACTAATGGACAGAGGAAGCTTCAAAATGCTTCATCGCATGCATGAGTCCCTTCAAATTATCTGTGTTATGATCCCTGTTATTCTCACTAGGGGTAACACAATTATCAGCCATGGCATGGATAAAGCCAGCCTAACACATTGGAATATGTTAATTTAAGCATCAAAAGGGAAGTTGGCTATGCTTAACAAGGCCCACAAGGGCAGCTAGTTTAGTACTTACCTATGATCCTGCTTGGGCACATGTGTAGAAAAGCAGAAGACAATCTAATGAAGAAGATTTGGGAGAGACAGGAAGAAGGCAAGTTGAAGCAAGGGCATCCAGCAAAGAGATGCATGGACTATGTGAGAGAAGATCTACAACATTCATGTATGAATGTCAGGAGATTAGAGAGTAGCACTGAACTGAAAGAAATGGCAACAGTTGACATAACACCCAAAGTCCATGTTGAAAAATGGGAAAAGGAATTAGTGATGGTGATAACGGTAATGACATTTCCATTAACTACGTCTGAGTCAGGTTGTGCAACTGCTCTTTCAGTTTTACTCTTAGTTATGAAGCAACCTGAATTTAATGCCACAGGGACAGGTATGTTGTAATTTGACAGACAGGAACCACAGCTTTTTGACTTTTATTTTTATTTTATGAAGAAGTTCAATATGCATTGAATTAACTTTGGTTCGTACTGCATTCAGAGGGAATTTCAAATGTCACTGTGCTTTGTCTCTTTTACTGACTGCACTCAAATGTGTACAGCTACTAAACTCATTGGCTTGGTATTTTACATTTTAGTGCTTGAGTGGACTGCACTGTACTTTGTGGATGGTAAACTTTTCCAGTCTAAAATATTAAATAATAAATGTGTGAAATTTGTGGACCTATGCAGTCAGCTATCATCAGCTGGTACTGTATGAAACTAAGCAAGAACACTTTGCAAGTGTGTGTGTGTGTGTGTGTGTGTGTGTGTGTGTGTGTGTGTATGGATGGATGCATGTATGAAAATAAACCAAACATGCCATTCTTGCTGTGAAGTCCCATACTCCTGTAAGGAACATCTCATTTTTGTAGGGGGGCAAGCCCTCCTGCACCTCCCACACCCCCTGCTAACTATATATTCCAACTCCAAGATTGCACTACAGTTCGGAAAGGGATGAATTTCCCTAACTGCACTATACCGCAATCTCTGTACAGCTCTTCAGATTTATATTAGCAAATCCACAGGACATTCGCTAATATAAGTGTTTGAACAGTGAGAATGTAAGCATGTGACACATTTGAACATCTATATTTCGAATTGTTCATATGCGTACATTCTCACCTCGAGATTTTAATAGTAAACCATATCTATCTATATATATATATATATATATATATATATATATATATATATATATATATATATATATGTGTATATATATATATATATATATATATATATATATATATATAGATATATATTATATATACATGTATAAGCTGATATTCACAACATAAAATCAAGCCACCACTATACCAGAATATCTATCTATATACATTATATATAGAGATAGATATATAAATTCATAATAAAATACCAAAGTACCATTACGTTGGGACTCAAAATATCATAAAATTCATATCTAAAATTTACAAAGATGCAAACCTAGCATATCATATACAAGTACACTAAAATACCTTATTTTTGCAGGGGTCTCTATCTCTCTGAACCTCCCAGTGTGGAAGCTTTACTGCCATACTTCCTGTCTCTAAATATGCTACCTTGAATGTTGCATAAACTCGAAAAGAAAGAAAAGGCACCATTCAAACTAATGGTTGCCAGAGCCACTTCCAAGTGCTTACAGGCACGTGGCACTTTGAGAACTGATGAAGCAAAATACACAAACCTTGCAGTGTCTCAATACTGCAGTAATCAACCTCTATACCTATGCAAGTCAAATAAATGGTTAGCAGGGAGACCAGTGCCTTTGTGGCTGCACCTGTGAAGCTTTGTCTGCCACTTTGTACTCTTCTGTCTTACTGTCGGTTAATTGTTAGGATTTCTGCTCATTTATCATTGGGACAGCATACAATGCAGTTTGATTTATTCTGATACATCAGCTTATCTAAGCATATGCAATCACATTTTCTAGTACCAAGAGAAAACATCCCATTCAATACTTATTTCATAATATTCGTTTCTCTGAGACTGTAAAGCGTGGACTACATGGGGTACTGTGACTAAATACCTACAAAATTATGGGCATGCACAAGTTACTGTGCACATGCCATAATCAGAAAACCAAAGCTTATACTTTGAGATGGTCTCTGACAAATCACCTCCTAAATAAATAAATAAAAATAAAAAAAAAGCCAGTCTGTAGCACCCATTTATTAACTTATCCAATCTGAAACTTTTGTCATGTTGCATGTAATATTTTCTTCACTTATTTTCACATTTTGCATATTAAGCTTTTCCAAGGACACCCCACAAATTTGACAATTATTTGCAAATCTTCAGTCCTGTGGCTTGTCTTTTTAACCTATGAAATAATTCACAGGCAGTAACAGGCTGAAACCACAGCAAGGTATAATATTCTTCTCAAGTATTTTATACATTCCACATAAATTAAAAATAAAAACACTGGATCTAAACACTGCTTATTTATTACATTTTAACCAGGCAGCAGTTCTGATAAGTATGATACTTTTTCCTTTACATGTTTCTATACTGTTTTTCTTGTTTTCTTGAAGAGAACATATATTTATGCAGAGCAGTCCAAAAGAGTAAAACAATGAGATGACACCAGGCTCTCAGTATAAAATGAACAGTCTTTTATTTTAAAACAACATAAGCGCTTTCACAGCTCCTGCTGCTTCTTCAGATGTTGGTATAAAAATGCAATCACACACACACAGCAATTTATACAGAAATTCAACTAGCAAATCAACCAATTAAGCAATTATATATTAAAAGAATACAAACAACACGTAATAAAATTTTAAAAACAGGAAATAAACTTAAATTCAAGTAATGCACATAAGTATATGTAGAGCTCATCTAAAAAGTGAGTATGTCTGTAACAAAGGTTTAAGGGGAACGTTATCATTATAAGTGGGCTACAAGTACTGAATAAAGTTTCGGATGTTAGAGAAGGTAGAGGTAGGCCTTTCTTTTCTTCAAATCTACCTTCCATTCACCCCATGAGACTGAGTGATGGTGAAGGTACCGGTGACTTATTCTCACACTACAGGGTATATCTTGGATATTATAGGGAAGCACTGACCCATTATAACAACGAATAATGATCCTAAAAAGATAGTGGGTAAACAACCTAACTTTATCTTTAAGAAGAAATGATCTTTAAAACAGATGCTTTGTTATCCAAAATAGCTTATTGATGGTAAAACCACTAGGAATAAAATGGGTTCCACTTATAAAGGAACTAGACTATGTCATACTTGTAGGTGCTGCAGTTATATTGACATGACTGGTATGTTTATACATCCATATCAGGCTAAACAGTATGTGTTTGATGTTCAAGCTACTTGTACTTCTTCTCATGTGGTTTATTTAGCATGCTGCACTGTCTGCATGAAGTTTTATGTAGGCAAGACTGATAGTTGAAGGAATGTATAGTAGAACACTTAAGACATGTATATAATGGTACTGAGTACAGTGCTCTTTCTAAACATGTGAAGCTCATTTCACACACACATTGTTTTAAGTTTCAGGTTATAGCACAGGTAGCAGCTACTAAGAGGTTGGGTGATGTTAGGAATGCTACTGAAAGCTTGGAGAGCAAGTGGATAGCCAGGTTAATGGCTGATTACTGATCAGGACTAAATGATAACATTCCCCTTAAACCTTTGTTACAGACATGCACACTTTTAGATGACCTTTACATATACATATGTGCATTGCTTGAATTTAAATTTATTTCTTGTTTTTACATTTTTATTACATTTATTGTTTGTATTCTTTTAATATATAATTGCTTAATTGGTTGATTTGCTAGTTGAATGTCTGTATAAATTGCTGTGTGTGTGTGTGTGTGACTGTATTTTTATACTGGCATCTGAAATAGCAGTAAGAGCTGTGAAAGTGCTTATGTTGTTTTAAAATAAAAGACTGTTCATTTTATGCTAAGATCCTAGTATCATCTTATCATTCTACGTTTTTTGGACTGCTTTACTCTGGTTTATTTGTTTGTTGAGACATTTATACAGCACAGGTTGGTTGTTTTTTCCTGTTATATATTTATGTAAGACCACAAGAAATTCAGTGACCAACCAAAGTGATCAAAATCCCTTTTTCAAATAAATAAATAAAGAAATAAAGAAAGAATAATAAGAAAAATATGTTTATTTCAGTAATGTACAGGTATGCCCTATACTGAATTAATTTTGGGGTCTGCAAATCTGTCTTTTCAAGATAAACAGTGCTGACTTAATATAGAATGAGCTAACAATGAATATAGAAAAAAAACTATGCCTAGAATCTGTATTTTGGATGTTATGTACAGCCATAATTCATGGATTTATACAGTAGTATGTCTGTAAACCAATGACTAATCAAGTGAACCATTGGTATTTACTTTTTTATTTCACTATAATAAGCAAAAAAAAAAACACAGTCAACAAGTTCAAACCTCACTCAAGACTAAAAATGTTTAATTTAGCACTTTCATACCAATGTTAATACAAGACTTCCTGAGAATTAAAAAAAATAAATAAATAAACAAAAAAATTTGAAAATATTTGCCATCTGTTTGTTTCCTCTATTCTGAGGAAGTCCTGCATTAACATGAGGACAAGAGCTCTAAATTCAACTTTTTATTATTATTCTGAAGTGAGGTTTGAACCTGGTGACTCTCCTTTTAATTGTTTACTTTACTGTGTTTCTGGTGATTATTCCACTGCAAAGTAAGTATGTTTTATAGTGATAGGTAAAACCAATTCAAAAACCCAGTCATATTGTTAATAAATAATTATTTTATTTTATTTATTTATTTTATTTTGCATTTGTTTACCGGGCTAGTCTAACTGGATATATTTCCATTTTCAGTAGAGGCCCTGGGAGAAAAGGTCCAAAATAGCATAAAGAATTTAAACAACAATGCTATCACAAAGTAATAGATTTTAAAAAATACCAATATATAGTATTAAAGAGTAGAGATTAAATTAAATAAAAAAAAAATAAAAAAAACTAAATAACTGAATAAAAAAATAAGTTACATACTGGATAAAACAAGTATTTTTACAGTATCACACATGAGGTAGTTTATAATACAGAAAGGAAATTATTTGTACAGAGGGATAATATAATTTTATTACTTACAGTTACTGCTTTGGGGAGATAAGCAATGTAGTTTTAGTTTTAGAACAATGTGGGGGAAAGAAAAAGTGGCAAAAGAAGATGTGGCATCAGAACTTAGTCAGGGTTGCTACAGGAACATAACAAGTGTGTTTTGAGGTGTCTTTTAAACTTTTGTTTAAATAGTGTAAGAGATGGAAGTAGGGTTAGTTCACTGGGTAATAAGTTCCAGTTTCTTTTAGCAATGTTACAGAATAGGGAATCACCTGCCAAGTTGTTGGTCTTGTTTATGTTAGCTAGAAGTTTACTGGAGGAGTGTAGGGAATTAAGGTTTTTGTAGGGGGTGATGAGATTAGTGAGTATGGGAGTGTTGTTAGGTTGGTAAAATATCTTGTGGGCAATAGTCAGTTGAGAAAATATCAGATTGTTTTGTAGTTCCAGCCAGCCTACCTGCTGCAGATTTTGACAGTAGTGAGTTCTAAAGGGATTACCAGTTGCAAATGTGGCGATGCTATTGCAGGAGTTAGTTAGCTAGTTTGAGAAGGTTATTTTTTTTTAGGTTAGTGTATATGGGTGAGGCATAAAGAAGAGTTGAGATTAAATGAGAGTGGGCAATTGTAGTTCTAGCAGTAGGAGTTAAGAAGGGTTTAATTTTATATAATGAGCCCATTTTTCTGTTTAATGTTTTAATAATGTTGTTTATATGGTTATCAAAATTAAGGTTATTATCAATTGTAATTCCCAACAGTTTCATAGTAAAGTCAGTAGATATAATGGTGCCATTATTGGATTTGACAGAGAAATCTAAAGGGGTGGACTTACTGGTAGGAGTAAAGAGTAGGAGCTTAGTTTTTTTTGCATTCAAAAGGAGGCAACGTTTCAAGAACCATGCCTTAACTGTATTGAATACCTTCTGAGTTAGAGATTGTAGTTCTGATGGGGAGTTATTTGAGCATATGATTGTAGAATTGTCTGCATATTGTATGCAGGAGGCTTGAGGAATTGCCAAATAAAGGTCATTGATAAAAAATGAGTAGAGGTCCTTGAATGGAGCCCTGGGGGACTCCAAGGTTGACTGGCAGGTGGGATGATAGAGTATTCTCCCAGAGAACTACCTGTTGCCTATTGCTTAGGTAGGACTTGAACCATTGAACTGCCAGAATTTCAAGAGAAAGGGATTCTAGAGTATTTATAAGAAGGGGTGATTTACCATATCAAAAGCTTTTGAGAGATCAATAAAGAGTGCAGATGAGAGGATGTTATTATTACAGTTTTTATTGATGGACTCAGTGAATGATAAGAGAGCAGTAGTGGTACTGTGAAATGGCCTAAAACCATGTTGGCAGTTAGCTAGTATGTTGTTTTGAGTTAAATGGTATAGTAGCTGTTGGTGAATACATTTTTCCATAACCTTTGCTAAGGGTGATTAAAGAGCTATTGGTCTACAGTAAGAGTAGTCTTTTGAGTTACCCCCTTTGTGTAGGGGGACAATGTGGGAGATTTTTCAAATGTCTGGGATGGTTCCTTCATTAATGGTTCTGTTTATAAGGATGGATATAGGATAGGTTACTGCTTTGGCTGCTTTTTGCAGGTATTCGGATGGTAACTGGTCAGCAGAGGGAGTACAATGCTTACGTTTTTGGATGATGTTATAGATTGGAGTGGTAATGGGGTAATATAGCGAAAGTCAACATTTGCTGTAACATCTTTTAAAACTTTATTTTTTAATTTTGCAAGAGGCTTTAGCCCTGTATCCCTGATTGTGACAATCTGTGGATACACATCCCTATTACTTATGCATAACTCCAAGGTCACTATATCCTAGAGCAGGGGGAAATATTCTGAGATATAATAGCCCTGGATTTAGGATAAGTTCCCAGTTTGCTTTTATAGTTTTGTTCTTCTGACGATTGCATTTATTGTCTCATGAAATAACAACATAATTACATCTTCATGGACTAATTCCCCTATCACCAAACTGCCTCATGGGAAATATAAATCAATAAGTGGTTATCCACTCAACAAAAAAATCTAGATTCCCTTCTAGTTCTGTTCCATCTGTTTAAAGAGATTTATCATAGTTTTTAGTCATACACATATCCCAACTATCTCTCAAAACACTACTTGATAAATGACAGTTATGAGATCATGATCATTCACCTAGCAGGACAACATTTGGCTCACCATCAATGTTTCTATCAGGCCTGCTACGCAGCCTGTATTCATTGTTGATGTCCATCTGAGATCTTATTTTCCACATTCCAACCCTTATTTCCAGCAGTATAACACAATGTGTTCTCTAATGTTTTCATACACAGCAGTATCATCTCATGATCATCCCATGACCATCTCATAACCATCTCATGATCATTTGATAGGATAAGACTACACATGTAAGCTGGTTTAATTTGCGTAAGTCTGTATTAAATAGTTATTTTAACACATTGACATGAATTCTCATGATCTTCATTCTGATCATTTCATCATTAAGAAGAAAACTAGGAATAAGAACATTATGGACTGTATAAGGGACTGAACAATTAGCATATTCCACAATATTAAATGCACCCATATTCCTGCCTAACACTATGCATAGCTTGTTAGCTGATTGGTTCATAACAATGGAGATGGAATAATGCAGTCCATGCATTCTTGCCCTTATACATCAGGGTATGCAGTAGATATTGGAACAAGTACCTGCAGGTGCTGGTATGTTACAGGCATTGTACAATGTAACGTCATCCAACCCCATGCTATCCTCTATAGACACTGAGGTAAGCTGTAATGGCAGCATGCAGCTACCGAGGAGTAACATCTTTGCCTTACAACACTAATGATAATGACATATAAATATATGAATATTCATGAATTGCTCCTTCTTGAAGCCATACACCTTGGAAATAATTAATTTGGCATACTGACCTACATACTGCCCTACATTATTCCTCGGCTACAGACATAATTTTAAAGTAGAAAGGGTCTGCATAGTGTGTCCTTGTGTAGCAGGGAGTAATACAAATTCTATAGTTTGGGAGACAACCAAATAAAAATAAGCTACTCAGAATCAAATGTTTATTCTTATTTCTGAATAAAGATTTGACAAAAAGCAAGTAAATCTTGTTCATTTCCCAATAAAACTCTTAGAGATTTTTTCCCCATTTTATAGCATGGTGATTGGATGACAAAGAATTATTCCAAGGCAGCTAACTGACTGAAAAGTTTATTATAGTGAAACTATTCCCAACATCTGGAAGAAAGTAAGTTCTTTCCCACATACATGTATTACTTCTCCTGAGGTACTGTGATCACAATATCAGTTATAACTAATTGGAGCTGTATGTCAGGCTTTGCTCCTACACATATGCATGAAATTATGTATGTTGCTGCAATTTTATGGTGTTAGGGGTTTGGGTCAGTTTTGGTCTTATTGTATCTACTTAAGGAATTTGACATCAGTCAGTCATTCTGCCTTTTTATTTTCTCACACATCAGCAAGGAAACCATTCTGGCTCAGTGCTGTTTCAAGATCAAGTCAGATGAACTGTATTTACCGTAGTGTGGCTACACACTTGGGTGTGCTGGCCTGCACTACAATTTGAATTGTATTTACTGCTGTTTTAGCTTCTTTTCTGTAAAAAAAAAAAATCTAAGCTTGTTTCCTGCCTTTCCTGTAACTAGTCAAGTCCAGATACAGACTTGCTGTATGCAGAACTGTTGGTAAACTTCTGAGCCCCCCCCCCCCAAGCCTTTCTGTGTTGGAGGGAAGCCTTCTAGCTTATCAGTGGGAGTGGTAAGCACTAGGTAGCCTGTATACCATGGGAAGAGTGGGTTTTGGCCCTGAAATTGTAGTTCATTGGCTGCTTGGGCAGTTTTTCCATCTCTTTCTACTTTCTGGTTAAAAGCCCATTTTGCATTTGGTCACTGCCTTTCCTATAACTAGTGTAGTCCAGATACAGATTTACCATATCCAGGACTGTTGGTAAGCTTCTGAGCCCCCTTCCCCAAGCCCTTCTATGTTGGAGAGAAGCCTTCTAGCTTATCAGTGGGAGTGGGTGGTAAGCACTAGGTAACCTATCTACCACAGGATGAGTGGTTTCTGGCCCAGAAATTATAGTTTATTGGCAATTTGGGAAGCTTTTCCATCTCTTTCAACCTTCTGATTTAAAAGTCTGTGTTTGCACTTTTTCCTGTTACTAGTCTAGTCCAGGTACAGATTTGCTGTATCTAGGACTCTTTGTAAGCTTCTGAGCCCCCCCCCCCAAGCCTTTCCATGTTGGAGGGAATCCTAGCTTATCAGTGGGAGTGGCAAGCATCAGGTAGCCTATCTACCACAAGAGGAGTGGTCCCTGAACCAGATATTGTAGCTATTGGCTGTTTGAGCAGTTTTTTTTCCATCTCTTTCAAATTTATGGTTTGAAAGCCGCATTTGTGTCTGTTTCCTGCCATTCCTATAACTAGCCTAATCTGGTTACAGAGTTGCTGTATCCAGAATTGTTAGTAAGCTTCTGAGCCCCCCAAGCCTTTCTGTGTTGGAAGGAAGCCTTCTAGCTTATCAGTGGGAGTGGAAAGCACTAGGTAGGCTATCCTCCACGGGAGGAGTGAGTTTTGGCCCAGAAATTGTAGTTTATTTGGCCGTTTGGGCAGTTTTCTATGTCTTTCAACTTGCTGGCTTAAAAGCCTACATTTGCACTTGTTCCCTGCCTTTCCTGTAATTAGTTTAGTCCAGGTACAGATTTGCTGTATCCAGGACTCTTTGTAAGCTTCTGAGCCCCCCAAGCCTTTCTGTGTTGGAGGGAAGCCTTCTAGCTTATCAGTGAGAGTGGTAAGCATTAGGTAGCCTATCTACCACAAGAGGAGTGGTTCCTGGCCCAGAAATTGTAGCTATTGGCCATTTGGGCAGTTTTTTTTCCCATCTCTTTCAACGTTCTGGTTTAAAAGCCGCACTTGCGCTTGTTTCCCACCTTTCCTGTAACTAGCCTAGTCCAGATACAGAGTTGCTGTATCCAGGACTGTTGGTAAGCTTCTGAACCCAGCAAGCCTTTCTGTGTTGGAAGAAAGCCTTCTAGCTTATCAGTGGGAGTGGTAAGCACTAGGTAGCCTGTCTACCATGAGAGGAGAGGTTCTTGGCCTAGAAACTGTAGTTTATTGACCATTTGGCAGTTTGTCCGTCTCCTTCAACTTTCTGGTTTAAAAGACCACATCTGTGCTTGTTTCAGATCTTTCCTGTAACTAACCTACTGGGTAGCACTAGAAAGCCTTAAACTGATCCAAGTCTTCTAGCTTAGAAGAGAGACTTTGGAGTGATTAAGTATCAGTTTTCTGTACTTTCTTGCTGTACTTAACTGTTTTCCGCCTAAACACAGATTTCCCAGTGTTTATTGTGATTTAAAAGCTTGTTTTTTCACATATTGTACTTATTTGACTGCCTGCACTTTTAAAAAGTTGTTTTATGTTTAAATAATTTGTTTAACTGTTGTAGGCTACACACTAAAGTGTGGTAGCCTTTTCTGATCGTTTGTAGTCGTTTAAAGCTGTTTTAAGTGTATTTTTTTTTACTGTTTTTGCCTTATCTTTTCAAAAAAACAAAAACAAAAAATTCCTTGTTTCCCGCCTTTCTAAGCTAGTATAGTTCAATTTTCAGGCTAGTGCTGAACTCAGGGCTATGATACTAGTTTCTGAGTTGCCCATACCTTACTTGGATAGAAGGACGTTTCTCTATTCACCTGTGAGAGAGGAGCTTTGAGCAACCTATCTGCCCCTGGAGGAGTGGTTCCAGCCCAGAAGTTAGTAGCTTATTGGCCATTTTGGTCTAATTTCTATCTCTTTCATTTCCCTACTATAAAAACCGCATTTGCACAGTTTTGCACACCGGGCAGTACCAGTTAGCTACAGTTAAATTATTCCCGGTTCCACTAAGTCTCCTCTTCAGTTTTTCACTTGAAACTAGTCTAGCTCTCAACCTAAGCACTTAAAAAGCATCTTACAGCCCAGCACTTTCTGAGACCTAATAGCAAGCACCAATATACCCTGACACTGATTGCCCAGCAGGGCAAGGCTCTTTATTCACCCCTCACCAACCAAGCGACTAAGCAGCTCACCCTACTATTCAGGCATGACCAAAGGGCAACTTCAGGTGCACTCTCCAGTCCAGCTGGTGAATCTGGGTATCCTGAGGCAATGTTACAACTGCTCATGTACACAGACAACCCTTTCCTCCTACCACCAAACACTAACATATGCGAGACATGCAATTATACAGCCAAACTGGAAGCTAAGCTGTCTCTACCCAAGACTGGAACAGACAGTAAAGAGGAGAAGGTTAACACTTGCACCACACCTCCAGCCGCACACAGACCTACTAAAACAGCACTGGCAAAAAATACACATAAATACACAAAATCAAACTCAGAGGCTCTAAATAAAAACCTGCAAAAGCGTCAGACCTCCAAAGCAGACACCCAAACAACCTGCACTTCCCGTCACAAACCAGACAACACATAAAACACAAAATCAGTGTGCCGCACAATCACAGCCCTTAAGGTGAAATAACATACTTAACACACTAGTAATAGGTGACTCTATAGTCAGGCAAACTGACGTCCCACTCACTATGATGGACAAGCAAAAGGTTACTGTTAGCTGCGTGTCAGGAGCCAGAATCCACCACATAACACAAGCACACAGGTCACTCCAGAACAAGTACAAATATGACTCTGTCATTGTTCATGTTGGTGTGAATGACCTGAGACGTACCTCCCTGGACTACATGAAAAGAGACATGGAAGAGCTCTCTGATCATGCAGCCCAGGCTGGTATGACCCTGAGCCTGAGTAGCATCCTGCCCTCACAAAGAATGATACCTCAGTATAAAGAAAAAAAATGATCAAGTTCAACAATTGGCTAAGCTTCTGGTGTCATTCAAAGGGGATCCAGTGTCTGCCAGCCTGGGATGACATGCTCGACAAGCCGCATTGCTTCACAAGAGACAGCTTGCACCTGTCACCCCTAGGCTTTCGAATACTGGCCAAGGCTCTTGCTGCCCCCATAGTGCCTTTTTTAGGCAAGGCTCAAAAGTCAAACCCACCTCCGTAAACAGCACAATTAACAAAAAACTGAGGGTTATGCTACTCAACACCAGGAGTTTAAATCTCAAAATGCATGTGCTCAAAGCACTCCTCAGTATGGAGAACGTCAACATCTGTGCAGTAACTGAAACCTGGTTCAAGGCTCCAGAGAGCACCCCAGCACTACCAGGCTACAACTCATACCACACATTTTGGCCACAGAACATGGACCGAAACACAAAAGGAGGGGGTGTATCCATATTCATCAAGGATACCTACAGCTCCAGGTTAGTGGCATAGCATGATACCTCTGAGATCATCCATGTGCAACTAACCGGGCAAATCTGCAATGCAAATTGTGACTTGCTACAGATCACCCTCCATGACCCAGGACCACCACTCCACCTTTCTGGAGACACTGAAAAACATGAAGGTCCTACCGAACACCCTGATATTGGGCAATTTCAATTACCATACCATTCACTGGGAAAACTACTCGAGTACAAATTCCCAGGCCCACCGCTTCCTGGAATTCATCAAATCAAATGCCCTGGATCAGTTGGTAAACTCCCCTACTAGAGGTGAAAACATATTGGACCTGGTCATCACCAGCATGGGCAACAGGTGTTCCACACCAGAGGTCAACCAGTCACTGGTTAGAGCAGACCATAAACTAATCACTCTGGATGTCCACACCTCACCACCACCCCCAACTAAGGAAACTACAATAAAAAACTTTTCTAAAGCAAACTTCACCTTACTTAAGACAGAGGTGGTAAGTTTCACAGCCCCCACGCTAAAGGATAATGCTGCCCAAGATGCAGAAACCTTTACAAATGCACTCTATGAGCACCTACAAAGATGCATGGATCATGCCATCCCTAGCAAAACCAAGACTCACTCCCCTAAAAGAAGGAAACCAGTTTGGTGGACCCCTGCAATAAACAGGCTACACAATAGAAGGAGGAAACTAGTTCAGAAAAAAAAGCAAATCCCAAGAAAGAAAGACATCCCTGGTCAGTATCAGTAACAAACTAAGGTCTCTCATGAAATCATCCAAGGCTAACTTTGAAAGGAAAATAGCCAAGGATTCAAAAGATAACCACAAAGCCTTCTTTAGCTATGTTAAGAATCTAAGTGGCAACTCGCAGATATGCACTGAACTATTGCAAATATACCGAACCTACTGATATTGCCAACATTCTGGCAGATAGATTCAGTGCAAACTTCACCCCCCTTCTCACCTCCAAAAGGGCCCACAACAATACCGGAAAAGTGTAGTGTTCCAAAAATCACAGACGCACAGGTGAAAACAGCCCTTTAAAAAGCCAAAAACACAGCGTCAATGGGACCAGATGGTGTCCCAGGCTGCATCTTGCACAAACTACAGAATGATCTAATCCCCCCCACCTAAACACACTGTTCAATCTCAGCCTCTCCACAGGCTATGTGCCCATAGAATGGCACACAGCAACTGTTATTCCTCTCCACAAAGGAGGGGCCACAACTGACCCTGGTAACTATCTCCCCATAAGCCTGACTAGCCTGGTCTGCAAGGCTACGGAGCAAATCATCATGGAACTCATTAACAAAGACATTGGGAACCTCCAAACACTTGACCTGACCCAGTTCGGCCTTGTTAAGGGCAGATCATGCCTACTAAACCTGGTTGACTTCTTCGAGACAGTCACCAAGGCCATAGATGAGGGAAAGGTGGTTCACACAGCCCACCTTGACCTTGCCAAGGCTTTCAACACCATTCCCCACTCGGGTATTACAGAAAAACTCACCAGCCTGAACATAAACCCCTACATCACGAGATGGGTTGCCAACTGGCTTACAGACAGAACTCACACAGTAAGAATAGCGGGCTCCAGGTCCGACTCTAAACCAGTCACAAGTGCTGTCCCACAAGGCTCGGTCCTGGGACCCCTACTGTGCGGCATATACTTCTCAGAAGTACAGACAAACACAGGAGGACTATAGCTAACCAAGTTCGCCGATGACTGTAAACTGGGAGCCATAATTGACTCTCCGGCTGATACTGACATCCTCCAAAAGGGCCTTACTGAGATGGACACCAGGTGTCAAAGTCATGGCCTCAAGGTAAATGCCAAAAAATGCATAGTCACCCATTTGGGAAAAATAAAACACCCACAAATTACCACATAGGTGGCAGCCCCCTTAATACAGAAGAGGTAATAAGAGATCTGGGGACCCAGGTAGGTATTCATCTCTTCTTTGACAATCATATTGCAAAAGTAGTTAGGAAATCCTTCTATGTGGCCCATCTAATTACTAAAGGAAAGGGTTCGCATCTAGAAATAAAGAGGTTATAGTGCCCCTCTATTTGTCACTCATTAGACCCATCATAGAGTACAATGCCCCATTTGGGATGTACCTCAAAAGACACTTCCAATAGCTGGAAAGACCACAAAAGTACCTCACCAAGAGGATTACTGGCCTCAAACATATGTCCTATGCAACCCGACTGAAAAAACTCTGGCTGTACTCAGTGGCATATCGCTTACACAGAGGTGATCTCTGCCTGACTTACAAAGCCATGTCCAACTCAGAATTGATGGACATGCTCCACCTAAAGAAATCCAAGTCACTGCAAGCCACACGCTCTAGTGAGCTAAACCTCGCCAATAAATAGAACATGCTGGAGGGATAGATTCCTGTCACCGAGACTCCCCATGCTTTGGAACAAAATTCCAAATTACATCAGGCAGAGCCCCTCACTAACACTCTTCAAGAGAAACATTGACGAGTGGATGGGTAACAGAAAATACACCCCAGGGATCACTTCATTGGCTCTGCTTGACAGAGGATCAGTTAATTAATCAATGGAGCAGCGAAAGCCAACACACTCTGGCTAGGCTTATAAATGCCCTCGGGCAGATAGCCTAGTACCTACCTATGAACCTATGATACTAACAGACTCAGATGAAGTACTAGCAGAAAACTTAGAAGACCTCTTTCTTAGCAAATGTTTAATATCAAAGACTTCAGCAATATATAATTTTGAAGTTATTAGGAAATTAATGGGTAGTGTGCAAAAATGATGATATGGAATGGAGCCCGAGTGTTTGCCACCAGCTAGTTGACTGACAATCAGGCTATCAAACCTCAAAAATTACTGACAGACATACTCAACAAAAACAGAGCAGGTGTACATAGCATTTTCCTCGCTTTCATCCTCAACTCTGACTATATGTGATCTGGAAGTTGGTATATCTCTATCTATCTATACATCTATATACATATATAGATATATATATATATCTATATATATATATATATATATATATATATATATATATATATATAGATATATAGATATATATAAATATATTTTATATATATATATATATATATATATAGATATAGATATAGATATACATACACACACACACACATATATATATATATATATATATATATATATATATATATATATATATATATATAGAGCAAACGTCCAAATCCATAATAACCGAACACACTTTAACGAAAGCGCTTTTATCGAAAAAGTACTTTCGTTAAAGGGTGTTACAAAAAAAAAAAAAAAAACACTACATTTTAGGCTGTGCCCCCCCCACCCCCCCACTTTAATGTTCTCCCTCTGAGACCGCACTACAGTGGGGAAAATGGAAATTTCCCTTACCCTCACTGAAGTACAGCCTTGGAAACAGGCATCTTAAGCAAAAGTGCTTCTTCTGTGAAAAGCACTTTCGCATAAGTATGTCCAGCCGTTTGGGTTTCGGCCGTTTGCTCAATCGAGCAAACGTCCCAGATCCACACATATATATATATATATATATATATATATATATATATATATATATATATAATAGAATCAAAAATTATTAAAAATATAAAAAAGTAAAACTATTTAGTTTTGCAGGTGGGCAAGCCCCCCGCCCCCCCAGTACTCCCCACACCCCCTGCTAATTATATATACTAACTCTGAGATCACACAACAGTGGAGTAAGGGAAAATTCTCTTACCCCACTGCAACCCAATATCAAATAAAAGGCTTCCATCAAAAATCTCCATTTAAAAGAATGTTCTGTCATATGTGCATTCAGTTTTTACACCAGATATAACTATATTCATACACCTATAGGTCAGGGTTGTGGGGTCTTTCCCTCATGACAGGAGGCTGCAGGTGAGGAAATTTTTTTGTACGTGTATTTTTTGAACTTGGGAATGTACCTCCAAGGTTTTAGCTGTTTTTAGTTTGACTAATCACATGTCAGTTAAGTGAGACTCAGTTATTCATAGTAGACCTAATATGGCAACATAGAGGAAAAATGCAAACTGCAATAGGATATCATAAAATTAATTGTCTTAAGATATTCTTAGATGGGGTAATGCCAGAGAAGAATTTATTTTCATGTGTACAAAGGGTGTAACCCTACTGCCACAAATCAATAATGACCTGAACTTCAAATACATATCGGAATGGGTCAACAGCAGTAAAGAAAAAAAGCAAGCACTGAGAAACTCAAGCAAAGGCTGCAAAAACAACAAAAAAGGAGTTTTTTTGCCATTTTGGTTTTCTGGCATTTTTTTTTTCATTCTTTTGGAAGATCGACTTTCAGGTAGTCGGTGTTTCATAATACAACCTTTAATGAAACATTTATTTCAGCAGATGCTTAGGATTCAAAAAAATGTTTTTTTTTTAATGATGTAAATATTTTTAATTATATTACTTTTTCATCTTGACACACTTATGTACTGGTTACTATAATATGTCTTGGATAAATCAAGCAAGTATATCTTCTTTTTTAATTTAACTCCTATTCATCGGTATATTCCATAAGCATTAAGTATCCATGGTGTAAACAATATTCCATAATCTAGAAACACTAAATGTTAATCGTTTACATATTATCAGACTGAAGATTAAAACATCAACCCACTTCTCTCTTTGTACTGAAACTTAAAACACATCTTATATCTGGTTATTTTTTCACTGACAAAAAATATCCCCCTGTAATGTCTGTTAGAGGATTACTCACCAGAGTGTCCGATTCATTTGCTATTACAGATTTGGGAGCATAAGACCAAGAACGCATCTAAATATGAATGATGCATAGAACAGAGAACTAGTGCAAAAAGATAATAATGTCATACAAATATTATCAAAGAATACATATTGAATTCACAAAAGGATACATATTTTAACAGAATAACAAGTAAAGGGTGTTGAATTTGGCAGTGACAAGAAGCAAAATGAATGGTTTGGATATGAAGAGTATAATTACATTTTAGCAGTCACCCAGAGAGTGAAACACATAGTAAATTTATGTCAAAGTAAATTGTTTCACTGGATATGCATTCATATTAGTGAAATATGAAAGATCAAAATGAAAAGTCCTAAAAAAAAAAAACGGAATAAGGTCAAAATAAATATTCCACTGGCTAACAGTATGAAGAGGAATGGCTTGATGCAGACAGATATTTTGACTGGGTAGGCTAGTTGTATGGTACTTATCCAAAATCTAATGTTAGATGTGGTTTACAACACACATCACTGCAGAAAAAGACAACAGCTCACTGGCTACCCAATTGGTCAAAAACCTACAGATGTTTTTAAACATGTTACTAGTTTTAGCCAGAGATACGAATATAATCTTGTAAAGATGAACAGATTGCACTGGCATTTTATACTGCAAAATCAAATGGGTTCTAGTCCATACTGCAGAACTGGTAAAGAAAATGTGGACAGAGAATGGAAGTTAAAGTCTATTTAAAGTCATCATAATACACAAACTCTAAAGAAAATTCTAGGTATACAATGGGATAGGTAGTAGACAAAACATTAACCTAAGAGAGTCATTCTGAAGTAAGGCAGAGTGGTAGAAAGTCTGGAACATCACAAACATGCATACATTTCAAATTATTTTACTGTTCTCATACATAGCACAGTCATTTAATATTGCTATATATGAAATGAGTGAGATAAGAATACTTTTATCAACTCACAAGACTTCATACTTCTCGATGATTATGAATGCTGCAGAAAACACATGCTCTGTTATTTTCTAAATTGTTGTTGCGTGCTAATATTTAGCCAGTTGTAACAATGATCTTGAGGAAACCAGCCCAAGGAACGACATATAACCAGCAGTAAGTGCTATTAAAACAAACCATAGAGATCTTAATATATGTTCATCCAATGTAACAGATGTTTCAGCAGACTGAAGCAAGGCACTAGTAAAGAAAATACAATCTGAATCAAGAAAATGTTGTAAAATGTTGTACTGGGGTAACTCAATGGGAGGAGTGCAGTCATGATGTATTTTTGTCTGTGGATTCATGATTATAAAAAAATAAAGACTTGTGAAATGTATTGGTTCAAAACAACCAGACATGTTTCATTGCAAATTACAAATTCAATCCAAGATGATTGGTATATGCAGAACAACTTTCTGTCAAAGGATACTGCTGGCAAATGCAAAATGCACTGAAAGAAAAAATATTTACTTTAGCAGTATGAACTATTTATTTTAAAAATAATGTTTGATAAAATTAGTTTACTAAATAATTAATACCTAAACCAGATATAATACGCAGAATGTGCAGAGTCGTATAGATTGCATGATAGATATAAACAGCACAGAGAGGCAAAACAGTTTGCTTCTCCCATTAAAAATTATATGATTACTTACGTTTTCAAGCATGACGTACAATGATATCAGACAAAAGTAATACAATGAGCAAACAGGCCTTGCTCCAGCCTAAAATTTACCAATTAAACTAGTGTAATGAGCCTTCTGTGGAATATTCCCATTTCAAAAATGAAGTCACTTTACCATGTTTTAGTAAGCATGTGCTGTAGACCATCTTACAGTTGCAGGTTTATGTCTGCATGCTTAAGTAATTACTACTGTGAAATAAATTTTTAAGTGAACAGACATTCTAAGTTAAAGGCTGAGTCCTCTGTGGTGTCCCTTTCTTATTATATCTGGTATAGTAATAATCTTATTTGATTCTTAGCCACAAATTGGTCAAACATATAAATGGCTTCCTTTTCATTTTTCTGTTCAATAGCTGTGACTCTTTCATTTGTAACTGAGAAATACAGGACACTGGATGTTAATAAAATGTATTTATAACACATGCCTCTTTCTTCATAATAATACTAGCAGCTAGACTTTTAGTTCTAGAAAAATAAACCAGTGTCCTCACAAATGAAATACCAATGCATTCACTGCAATCTAATAATTACACCATATAATACAAACTGTACCATCAAATGATTTATATCCAAAAAATCTACTGAAGCCTTATACTTAGTATCTGAAAAATAAATAAGGAAATAACCAAACAAATGAAATAATAAATGAATGATGCTATAGCGTGCATCAGGCTCACTATATCATGTGTCAGGCTCACTGTAGCATGCATCAGGCTCACTATAGCATGGATCAGGGTCAGGCAGAATACTAGCTAGGGGCCATCATTATTCTATCACAAGACATTTTTATCTGAATAACTGGGTATCGGTTGCAGTAAATAAGATCAGCAAAAGCATAGTGGTGATTCTTTATTAATCAAGCCAACCCAGATCTGTAGGAAGCACCTGCAGAATCTGCAACATGCCTACATCTAGAGACTGACAAGTATTATTTATGAGATTCTGGAATAGAAGAAAATGCTAGAAAACTCAATAAAAATCGTATGTTTTTCTCAGCAAAGTTGCTCCTTAAAGTAACAATATTTCACATTTGAATAGAATATTTATTATGCTAATAACTTTGAAATTATGTATGCAAGGATACATAGAATGAACTAATGGGCACATGACGTTTTGTTAGATTATATTCCATGCAATGTGAGAAGCTTCAGATTATATTGTGTGGTTGACAATTCTGTATTTAAAACATACTGCAAGCATTCTGTAAATGCATGTTTCCAACAGATCACTAAACTGTTACCTCATCTGAATCATGTCCAGTTGTGCTTCTGATATTATTAGGCTAGATGAATTTTACAGTTTCATATTCTCTATAGCCTAGTGAGATAGGACCATTATGTGTAGTGTGGATAAATAGCTTAACTAACTGCAACATTCATCAAAAGAAAACCCTGATTAAATAATCAGACCTCTGTTAGTTCTATGACAATTATTATTCTTCATCCTTTGTTACCTTTATAAGTACTTCTGTGTTGTTACTAAATTGTCTCAGCATTAACAGAATTAATAGATTCAGCAGGTCTGTGATAATGGAAGACACCTTGCACTATAAACATGTCAGACAATTTGCCTGACTAAAGGTAGATTTAGTAAACCTAATTACAACAGTTGTGTTTCTACTTGACCCCTTAGTTTTGCACGTTTTGTAGGTGTGTATATTTATATCCACTTACATCTATATAAGATGCAGAATGATATCTGTTTATCTAGTTCTCTAGCTATATAGAGAGATGAAGACAGCAGACATTTGTCTATATATATATATATATATATATATCTATAGTGCATGTGTAGTTGTGTGCACGAATTTGTGTGTATTCCCAAGTCTGAATGGTGTTTGGTCTCACAGAGGTGTTCCCACTAGGTAGACGGAGTACATCAGGTGTCAGCTCTTGGACCACTTTTGTTCATACTGGTGATGTGATGAACTACATTAGGAAATAGGTTGGAGAGGTCAGATTAGCAAAGTTGCTGTATACAGAAAATGTGGCAATACAAGAAGACTCTGAACAAGACTTTCAGCAGATAACAGGAAAATGGAATGCAAAACTAAAGGCACACATGATGAAACTGAGTACTGATAGGACAGTTATAATGTCAGCAAATGGGGGAAATC
>NC_056726.1:315492865-315505365 GCF_019279795.1 Protopterus annectens
ATAATGCATCTATATTCTAACCTATCTAAATCATCTTTAAAACTTCCCCCATCTTTAGAAAGGGTCTATATTATAACATTGAAGTCTTAAAACTTTGAATGTTATAATATCGACCACTATTCAATGACTGCTTGAAATAGTGAAGCTGCAGAACACCGAATACTTTCCTAGAGAAAGTATTCAGTGGGCCGTTTCTGCAGCTTTGCTATTTCCTCGACTGTGGAGCAAAGGTTATGGACCGGGTTAAGGAAAGTGTGTGAATGAAGGTAAGTGTGCGATAAGGACCTTAGGGTTAGGGAGCGGGTAAGGTGAGTGTGCGATAGGGACTTTAGGGTTAGGGAGCGGGTAAGGTGAGTGTGCGATAGGGACTTTAGGGTTAGGGAGCAGGTAAGGTGAGTGTGCGATAGGGACCTTAGGGTTAGGTAGTGGGTAAGTTGAGTGTGTGATAGGGACTTTAGGGTTAGGGACTGGGTAAGGTGAGTGTGCGATAGTTAGAGACCTTAGGGTTAGGGAGCAGGTAAGGTGAGTGTGCGTTAGTTAGGGACCTTAGGGTTAGGGTTGGGTTAAGGTAAGTGGATAGCTAGTAGTTTATGTACGGTTTAGTGTAGGGTTCTGTGAAGTGTGTATGTGTGGATTATGTATTTTGGTGTTCTTGTGCCGCGTGTGTGTATTCTCAGAACAGCAAATCTTTTCCCTTGGAAAAAATTTGCTGTTCTGAGCGTTCAAGTATATCACATTTCGAGATTCCAAGGTCGAGCTTATGGTGTTCGACATTTTGGAATTTCGATAATGTGATATAGAACCCTTTAGAAAATGGGCGAGCCAAAACACTATAGAACAAACTAGCATTGTTATCCCCATGTGTGGACCAAAAGTGTTCAGCTACTGGACTAAATGCACTCCTATTCCTAATATCCTTTAGCTGTTCCAGGATTCTTACCCTCACTTTCCTCTTAGTTTGACCAATGTACCATTTTTCCCGATCACACCCACAGCCTATTATATAAACAATACCTTGGGAATTGCATGTATACCTTTCCTTTGCTTTGTATATCCTCTCATTAATTTTTTTCCTATCTAAATTTTTAACCCTACTACATACACTGCAGTTTCCACATGGCCACATGCCTTTCCTTTCTGTCCTTTCCACTAATTACCTTCCATCCCCACTTAATATTTCCTTACGATTTGGGTGTCTACCATATGAAAAAGTTATGTGTTCAGGAAAAAGAACCCCTAAATTGCCATCTTCCTTAATTATATACCAAAAATTATTTATTATTTTCTCCATTCTCTGGCTAAAGGGTGAAAATTTTGTAACAAAAAACAAATTTTCCTGTTCTTGTTCTAGCTCTCCCTGAGCATGCTTCCCATCGTTATTGTGATTTCCTTTACTAAACCTGTTACTTCTATTAATTTCCCTTCTTTCTCCCAAAATTATTTTCTTAGCATTCAAAATAATATCTTCTGGGTATCATTTAGATCTTAGTCTCACGACTGTGTCCTCTAAAACATCATGTTTAAATTTTTCTTTGGATGTGTTCAAAAACACTCGCTTCATCTCACCCAGTGGTAAAGCCCTAATTAAATGTGGGGGATGCATGCTTTCCACATGTAAAAAATGATTAACTACAGTGATTTTCCTGTAGGGTTTAAATTGTATCTGGTCTGAATCTACCACATAAAATTCCACATCTAGATACTTAATTCTCTTAGAATTTACTTCATATACAAATTCCAAACCATGACTAGTTCTATTCAGACCCGCCATGAATTCATCAATTTTTTTCTGATCACCCTTGCAAATGAATATCAAGTCATTGATAAATCTACCAAAAAACACTACATTTTCAATGAAATACTTATTCTGATATACAAACTCTATTTCAAATTCCCCTATGGCGTATGAGGGGGAAAATGCTACCCCCATTGCCGTTCCTTTTTTCTGCAAAAAGAACCCCCCCCCCCAACTAAAATAACTGTGGGTCAGACAGAATTCAAGCAAAAGTAGCAGAAAATATATTAGGAATAGGAGTGTTTTTAGTCCAGTAGCTGAACACTTGTGGTCCACACATGGGGGTAACAATGCTAGTTTGTTCTATAGTGTTTTGGCTCGCCCATTTTCTGAAGATGGGGAAGTTTTAAAGATGATTTAGATAGGTTAGAATGTAGATGCATTATACATTTTAGAACTTTGCAACCTAGAGGAATGAATATTGACAGTAACCTGACTTTGTAATTTTGAATATATTTATTCTACAGAATTTGCAAAAATGATGTATATGTCTTTTTAAAAAATTGTGTTGGATTGATTGATTGATTGATTGATTGATTAATTGTACATCAATTAATATGTATTGGATGGGGTATAAAGGAAAAGAGCACTAGTATGAAATTATTCTTTGAAGGTGAAAGGCCCAGGTACCAAATAAAGTGGTGAAGAAATTACATCTGTTTTGCCTTTTTGAAGCTTGCTGTTTGTATTTTCTTTAAGAAAGTAAATATTATTTAACATGTTTTGTCAGTTAAAACACAACTTTTATTCTATATTTAAAACTTCTTGAGACTTCAGCCCTCTGGCCTTCCAAGCATTTCCATCATATAATTGCATCAAACCATCAAATATAGAACAAATAATTAATTCAATTAACCATTAAGTACTTTAAACACCTGTCAAACTAAATCTACATTCAGCTGTCCTGGGCTATAGGATTGATATTTTAAAATACAATAGCATTCTTTCTAGTGTAACTTCTGTTTTAAACCTAATCTTAGATTAGTCAGATGTTGTAAAATGAACCACACACTTCAGCTCAGATAAGTTCATGTTGCTTTCCAAAAATTGCCTGGACACTGGGATAATTATTATTTTACTCTTATTATCCCCACATGTTTCAAAAATTATTTTAACTACTCATTTTGTTTCTCCAGTATATATATATATATATATATATATATATATATATATATATATATAAATATATATATATATATATATATATATATATATATATATATATTGGAACTACCACAAATTAAAACATATTTTACACCTTCATAATTGCAAGTTAAAGACTGTTTAATCTTAAATTCCTCTTCATTTGAATAACACAAACCTCCTTATATTATATTATTGCATGGAACATTGCTCCTTTCACTGTTTAATAACTTTTCTTGACCCACATAATTACTATGAACTAATATATTGGATTATTAGGAATGCTTCTAAATGCAAGCCTGTAATAATTTGAAATCATGTTTTAAATGTTTTATCGAACAAAGGTATACGACAATATTGCTTAATTATGTCTTTCATCTTATCTGTAAGACAATTATAAGTAAAAATACATGCACGCGATGTTTCCTTATAAAATTAATGTACAAATAATGCCTTTTTTTCAAAATTTCAAATCAGTTTTATGAAAAACTTGCCCACTTTATTAACTTACAAACTGAATTAATAAGTTGAGCTTTTGTATAACCTCGTGGTATAATTTTATTTCAAGTATATCTAAACACATCTTTAAAAATGCTCAAACGTAGTACATAAAAATAATTGAGCTCTTATCATATGACTACATGGTAATGAATCAATTAATACCTTAGGATGGTCATTATTACCATGTATAAAATTAGCTAAAGCTGGGTCCTTTCTGCCTATTTTCAAAGATATTTTCCTCACTGAATTCATAAATAAAATGGTATCTAGTTAACACATCTGTTGTGGTTCAATTCTATAAGTAAAATGCAATCCAGATCTATTATTCTGGAATTTTATCATCAAACTACAATATTTTCTCCTTCCCAACTTGTACAGTAAACAGTAAATCATCAATAAACTTAAAATACCATACAATTTTAATATTTCTATATTAACTGCATAAATATATTATACTTCAAATTTTCCCATAACCAAATCTGCATATGCTGGGGTAAAACACTTTCCCAATGCTGTACCTTGGGTATACAAAAATAATCTATTTCTTTCTTTCTTTCTTTCTTTCTTTCTTTCTTTCTCTCTCTCTCTTTCTTTTGTTCTTACCATTTGTTTACTGGGAAAGTCTGACTGGGCGTGAAATCCCTTTTCAAAGAAGGTCGGGGATAGAAAAGATCAAGAATTACAGCAACACACCAGACACTTTCATAAAAAACATAAAATAGATGGAATGGAATTATAAAACATGTACATAAACTGTGACACTCATAGAAGGTAAATATTACATTGCAATTGCATTTCCTAATGAGCAAACACAAAGAAGATGAAATAAGGGCAACAGTAGAGTATAAAGGTAATACCAGTTTCTACAGAATGCAAGTAATGGGATAAAATGAGATACATAAAGGGTATTTAAAGTGAGTAGAACTAGTTACAAGGTAAGTAAAGTTAGTGAGTACAATAGTTGTTAGTGGGTAAAATTATTTCAAAATATTGTATTATATGTAATGTATTTACACAGGAGACTTGATTTTTCAAACAGCCTTGCTTATCATCAGGGTAGGTGACGAGGTCAGAGAGGGAAAGGAAAGTGAGGGGAGTATTGTGATTATTGTGGTGTGTTATAAGAACATCACCATGAACCTGTCAGGTGACCTATCATTGAGATAGGTGATGAGGTCAGAGAGGGAAAGGAAGGTGAGGGAAGTATTGGAATTATCATGGTGTGTTATAAAAACATTGCCATTAATCTGTCAGGTGGGTTTTGCACACTTCTTGTTGGCTTGTATAATATAAAGATATTTTTATCCTGGCACATTATTTTCATTTTTTAGACTAGATTATGTGCCATAAGTAGTTGAGTGTAGCTGAGTTGTTGAGGTAGTTGCAGCCAGTTGAGTTTTTTGAGGACCATGCAATGATAAGACCTTGAGGGTAGGTTATGTAAACATTTTAGGATTTTATTGTTGCATTGCTGTAGTTTTTGAAGTCGCATCGGAGTGCAGATTAATGAGTATGAGTGAGTTTGTGTTGGAAGCAGGTAGGTAGAGGTTGTAGTATTCCTGCTGGCTTCAGATCAAACAGTGTTGGAAGCAGGTAGGTAGAGGTTGTAGTATTCCTGCTGGCTTCAGTGAGAAATGTATTTATGTCATATAGGGTCTTGAGTTTTTAATATCTCTTCTTACTACTGTTTGCATGTGTAAGTCAAATTTAGGTTATCATCAATAGTGACCCTGATAAATTTAGTGTAAGTAATTCTTTAAATTTGAATGTTATTTAGAGAAGCAATTGTTAGGCCTGGTTTAATATCATTGTGTGAGTTGGGTAAGAAGAGTCATTCATTTTTTTTGGTATTTAATAAGAGTTGGGAGTTATTAATCCGTGACTCAATTGTTCCTTAAACCTAAAATAATTATGTATTAATAAAAAAATCTAATGAGTCAAACAGAAATGCACATTAAAGCGAATCACCCAAATAAGTATACATTACATTCAGTCCTTGTTCATGTCTACTACTACCACATAAATTCCTAACATCACAACTTAACCACAACAAAAAAAATTGTCTTAACACTCCATATGCTGTAATTTCTGTATTAAATCAAAGCTAGCCAAAATAAATGAATCCCATTGTTTTACTTAAGGAAGAAAGTACATTATTCAATGCCTGCTCCAAAGATTTGAACATACTACTAATTTGTGAAACTATAGGTCTCTTAGGATGATTAAATCCATGTGAAAAAATATGATCCAAAGCAGCGAAAACCAGCGAAGAGCCAGAAGTAGTCTCCAAAAAAGTTTATTCAAACACAAAACGAAAACTTTGTCCAAATCCTTTTCTCTTAAACGCTTTCGCTCAGTACAATACTGAGCTTTATCAAGATAGCAGTGTAGGACAAAATAGCCTTGTTTAAATGTCTCCATAGAGATCATGTGATTCCTTAATTAAACTCAATCAAATTTAATTAATTGTTAGCTAGCTTAAAAGTAAACAGCACAATATTATGTTAAAATATAAAATACATAAAATCCTAAATATCCTAATAAATACATTTTCTTAAATATCATTAAAAATCACAGAATGTTTATGAATGAATAAATAAATAATAATATGTGTGTTATTTCATAAAACCATTTTCATAATAATTAATTGTTGCATCACTATTAGTTTACAAAAAAACATAGAAAGTGTAATAAAATACCACAATAAACAATGAAAATAAAAACAAAAATGAAAATAAAAATAAAAATAATGATCAAATATAAAATATTCAAGCATTGCTACATAGATTATGTTCCCTGTGCAGAAAATGAATAGTGAAATGTAAATAAGTTGATGTAAATAATAATGCTGATGATCTCTTGTTAAATATTACATATTATAACTTAGCCCTTCTTAATTTCAGAACACTGCTTAAATTCATATAATCATTTAATCCTGGCCATTTAGCAGCATCTAGTCTTAGCTGCCATATAAGCTCCCTGTATTCCAATTTGGTCTCCCAGTCACCCCCTCTCCTGTCAGGTATTATCTGGTCTAACACGATAAACTTGATTTCCATATCTGGGCAAGGCAAAGAATGTTTGTAAAAAGCATTAGTCTCTTTCTTCTTAGAAATTTCGTAGAAGTGTTCATAAATTCTTCTCCTTAGGGTCCTTTCTGTTTTCCCTATATAGAAACTTTGACATTTTGTGCAGAAACCTAAATATACAATGTATTTTGCATTACAATTAAAATAACCATTGGACCAGAATAGATATTTTCTAGATGGAATATATATGCTATGGTCATTCAAAATGGCAGTACATTGTTTGCATGTTCCACATTTATAGGTTCCTTTCTTAGATCTGCTACCAGTGGTGTTCATCATTTGTTTCCTCTCAAATAGTTCTTTCATATTAGTGTCCCTACGCCTAACAAATTTAGGATTTTTTGGGACCTTTGTTAATAGCTCTTCATGCAATGTTAGAACTGGCCAGTACCTTAATATTGTTTCCTCTATTAAATTAAAGTTGTTAGAGAATGTGTGTATGTAGCTAGTTTGTTCTAATTCCTGGGTATTCTTGTGCAAGTTACCCACTTGCGGTGTCATACACCCTAAAAGTGGTGGGTATTTTTCTTCCCTACATGTGGAAATTTCAGTGACCAAGTTATTAACTAATTTGGCCAGGTAACCCCTTTCACAGAATCTCTTTTCTAAAAAGCTTACCTCATTTAAAAAGTATTCCGCAGTACTACACATTCTAGAAGCACGGATTAGTTGCCCTTTGATTATTCCTTTCTTTTGATAGAAAGGATGACTGCTACCAAAATGCAGATAAGAATTAGAATATGTAGGCTTTCTGTATACTCTTGAAGCAAACTTGCCATTGATGACATCTTTAATTATAGTTACATCCAAATGGTTCAAACTAATATTACTGACTGAGTGTGTGAAAGTCAAAAAGGAAGTAGTGGAATTAATGTAGCTAACAAATTTCTGAAAATCCTCTTCTGTTCCATGCCATAACAAACATATATCATCCAGGTACCTAACGTAGTGTTAATATGTTTCCCCCAGTCTGTGCCAAATATAAAAGTCTGTTCCCATTTATGTAATACAATGTTCGCATATAAAGAGGCACAAGAAGCTCCCATTGCAACTCGCAATTTTTGTTTGTAAACTTCACCATTAAAACAAATGAAGTTGTTGCTTAACACAACTTCCATAAATTTAACTAGTAGGTTCACAGCATTAGCATCGAGATTGGCTTATTTGACCAAAACCTCATTGAACCAATCTAGCCCTATTAAATGTGGTATACTGGGAAATAGTTGCAAATCAAGTTTATCGTGTTAGACCAGATAATACCTGACAGGAGAGGGGGTGACTGGGAGACCAAATTGGAATACAGGGAGTTTATATGGCAGCTAAGACTAAATGCTGCTAAATGGCCAGGATTAAATGATTATATGAATTTAAGCAGTGTTCTGAAATTAAGAAGGGCTAAGTTATAATATGTAATATTTAACAAGAGATCATCAGCATTATTATTTACATCAACTTATTTACATTTCACCATTCATTCTCTGCACAGGGAACATAATCTATGTAGCAACGCTTGAATATTTTATATTTGATCATTATTTTTATTTTTATTTTCATTTTTGTTTTTATTTTCATTGTTTATTGTGGTATTTTATTACACTTTCTATGTTTTTTGTAAACTAATAGTGATGCAACAATTAATTACTATGAAAATGGTTTTATGAAATAACACACATATTATTATTTATTTATTCATTCACAAACATTCTGTGATTTTTAATGATATTTAAGAAAATGTATTTATTAGGATATTTAGGATTTTATGTATTTTATATTTTAACATAATATTGTGCTGTTTACTTTTAAGCTAGCTAACAATTAATTAAATTTGATTGAGTTTAATTAAGGAATCACATGATCGCTATGGAGACATTTAAACAAGGCTATTTTGTCCTACACTGCTATCTTGATAAAGCTCAGTATTGTACTGAGCGAAAGCGCTTGAGAGAAAAGGATTTGGACGAAGTTTTTGTTTTGTGTTTGAATAAACGTTTTTTGGAGACTACTTCTGGCTCTTCGCTGCTTTCCGCTGCTTTGGATCGTATTTTTTCACTTGGTTTTGGCTTTGAGCTCTCCTTTTTTCTGTATTCCTGTTTCTGCCTCGTTCCATGCAGAAGAAGTGGTGCAGAGCGACTTCATTGACACCCCACAGGTGCTCAAAGCATTAGATGAAAACGGGCCGGTCACTAGGGCTGAATTTAATAGAGTGCTGGACATGTTAACGCAATTAACAGAAGTTCTCAGTATCAGTAAGACTGATACAGTTTTAACGTTGCCAGGCAACCAGCAACAAGGACTGGAGCGGAAGAGAAGACGTATTTCCGGTGAACTCTTGCCAACGAATGGTGGCATTCAGTCTGGGTCTAATATCCAACAGGGTATGATTAAACGGACTAACAAAGTGAACAATCAGGGTGCAAGTGATGTAGGCGGCCGTAACAAGGACTTTGACTTTAGTGCCTGGGCAGAACAACAGTTTTGGTTTAAACAAGGTACAAATAACACTGCTAATAATGCCGACATTGAGCAAGACTTTAATATATTGCGTGACAAACTGTACACTTTTAAAACGAACCAACTGGAAATAGACTATTTAAAAGAATGTGTGAAAGTGGAAAGGGTTCCAAAAGGTTTAAGATGTTTTAAATTTCCAAATAATGTTCAAAAGGGTACCACATATTATAAGAAACTGTGTGATATTTTTAACCGTGCAGGAATTGAAATGTTAGAAGTTATGATAGCAGAGTATGAGGCAAAAGCTGATTCTCTGCTTAAGGATTTAAACACGTTGAATAACACGTTGGTAAATGATAAGAATTTTGTTTCAGTGAAGCGTAATTATGATAACATTTTCAATGAAGTTGACCAATTCTGTGTTAAGGTTGTGAACCGTAAGATACACAAACTGGAAAGGGACCTTAGAGAGTATAGTGAAGGCATGGCCTATCCACTCCCAGTTAAGACTAGATGGGCTGGTAATACTGTTATGCAGCACAATAATGCCCATAGTAATAATAATGATGATCCGCAGGCTGATTTACCTAGAAGGAGTGAGAGATTAGCAGAGAAGGAAAGAAAGAACTCTCATCAGGATTTTATATTTCCCCCAGACAAATCAGGGGGGAGGGGGGCCAGATTCCCAGTGAGGAGATGGAAGAAATAACTGAGATCAGTCACACTGATCCTGACCAAGAGGGGTTTGAACCTCTGGATATACTTTCTACCATCTCCACAAGTTACACGGTGACCACAGATAACAACTTCACTGTGTACAATTTTACTGATTTAGAGATAAGGAAGGAACACTTCAACTTGTTTACAAGAGGCATGCATTTTGTGCCAGCATGATCATTTAATCTAGAAAAAGAATTAATAGACCTCAAAATGTTTGTTAGACATTTAAATTTGTCTCTATATTTTAAGGGTCAATCCTGTCAAGGTGACGTACTCACAAGAAAGAGTACCTTCAACCCTCCCACACACCCCTCCATTAAGGTGTTTGAAGAATTGGTAGAAAGAGATCTAAGGGCCATTGATACTAGAAAATCTGTTACAGGTCCCCAGAATTTAAGTTTGAATGAAACACACATAATCAAGCTTTTAAAAGAAGAAGGGTGTAGAGTAATGAAACCGGATAAAGGAGGGGGTTTAGTTTTGATGTATAACATGGACTATGACGCATACATCTACAACATGTTACAGGATGTTGAGCACTATGATCTAATATCAAGAAACGAGCTACATATAGCATATTCCAAAATCTATTATCTATTAATGGACCACCTTTTACAAGGTGCCATTAATGAAAAGCTGTATAATTATTTATTTGTAGCTAAACCAAGAATTCCAGTAATTTTTGGCAGCCCAAAAACCCATAAAGGACTGGACTCTTTGAAATTCAGACCAATCATTTCTGGTGAAGGAAGCATTACGGAACCCTTGGGTAAATTTATCGACTATGTTCTTAAACAGTTTGTTACATCTTCAAACTACATATGCAAAGATTCTTGGGACTTTTTGAGAGGTATGGGATCCCACTTGTACCACCCGGACCTTTTAATGGTAACCATTGACATAGTGCAACTATTTCCCAGTATACCACATTTAATAGGGCTAGATTGGTTCAATGAGGTTTTGGTCAAAGAAGCCAATCTCGATGCTAATGTTGTGAACCTACTAGTTGAATTTATGGAAATTGTGTTAAGCAACAACTTCATTTGTTTTAATGGTGAAGTTTACAAACAAAAATTGGGAGTTGCAATGGGAGCTTCTTGCGCCTCTTTATATGCGAACATTGTATTACATAAATGGGAACAGACTTTTATATTTGGCACAGACTGGGGTAAAACATATTAAGCACTACGTTAGGTACCTGGATGGTATATGTTTGTTATGGCATGGAACAGAAGAGGATTTTCAGAAATTTGTTAGCTACATTAATTCCACTACTTCCTTTTTGACTTTCACACACTCAGTCAGTAATATTAGTTTGAACTATTTGGATGTAACTATAATTAAAGATGTCATCAATGGCAAGTTTGCTTCAAGAGTATACAGAAAGCCTACATATTCTAATTCTTATCTGCATTTTGGTAGCAGTCATCCTTTCTATCAAAAGAAAGGAATAATCAAAGGGCAACTAATCCGTGCTTCTAGAATGTGTAGTACTGCGGAATACTTTTTAAATGAGGTAAGCTTTTTAGAAGAGAGATTCTGTGAAAGGGGTTACCTGGCCAAATTAGTTAATAACTTGGTCACTGAAATTTCCACATGTAGGGAAGAAAAATACCCACCACTTTTAGGGTGTATGACACCGCAAGTGGGTAACTTGCACAAGAATACCCAGGAATTAGAACAAACTAGCTACATACACACATTCTCTAACAACTTTAATTTAATAGAGGAAACAATATTAAGGTACTGGCCAGTTCTTACATTGCATGAAAAGCTATTAACAAAAGTCCCAAAAAATCCTAAATTTGTTAGGCGTAGGGACACTAATATGAAAGAACTATTTGAATGAAAACAAATGATGAACACCACTGGTAGCAGATCTAAGAAAGGAACCTATAAATGTGGAACATGCAAACAATGTACTGCCATTTTGAATGACCATAGCATATATATTCCATCTAGAAAATATCTATTCCGGTCCAATGGTTATTTTAATTGTAATGCAAAATACGTTGTATATTTAGGTTTCTGCACAAAATGTCAAAGTTTCTATATAGGGAAAACAGAAAGGACCCTAAGGAGAAGAATTTATGAACACTTCTACAACATTTCTAAGAAGAAAGAGACTAATGCTTTTTACAAACATTCTTTGTCTTGCCCAGATATGGAAATCAAGTTTATCGTGTTAGACCAGATAATACCTGACAGGAGAGGGGGTGACTGGGAGACCAAATTGGAATACAGGGAGCTTATATGGCAGCTAAGACTAGATGCTGCTAAATGGCCAGGATTAAATGATTATATGAATTTAAGCAGTGTTCTGAAATTAAGAAGGGCTAAGTTATAATATGTAATATTTAACAAGAGATCATCAGCATTATTATTTACATCAACTTATTTACATTTCACTATTCATTCTCTGCACAGGGAACATAATCTATGTAACAACGCTTGAATATTTTATATTTGATCATTATTTTTATTTTTATTTTCATTTTTGTTTTTATTTTCATTGTTTATTGTGGTATTTTATTACACTTTCTATGTTTTTTGTAAACTAATAGTGATGCAACAATTAATTACTATGAAAATGGTTTTATGAAATAACACACATATTATTATTTATTTATTCATTCACAAACATTCTGTGATTTTTAATGATATTTAAGAAAATGTATTTATTAGGATATTTAGGATTTTATGTATTTTATATTTTAACATAATATTGTGCTGTTTACTTTTAAGCTAGCTAACAATTAATTAAATTTGATTGAGTTTAATTAAGGAATCACATGATCTCT
>NC_056726.1:315507865-315525365 GCF_019279795.1 Protopterus annectens
AAGGATAAATCTGAAGAGACAGGGATGCAATCCACAAGTACTGTTATACATAATGGAAAACATAGAGTTAAAATAACTGTAGTCAAAAATCTTAAGTCACACCAACTAGTGGACAGTCTAGTCTACACTGGACCAGTGCTATAGCATAGAGAGCACTATGCACAAGCTTCAGTGAAGGATGATCAAGCTTTGTGGCAAAGCAATGAGAAGCTGGATTACACTCTTTCTTAGACAAGACCTTCCACAAGGCAGTTTGCCTCTGCTGAAATTTCCATATCCAAACACTCAGACTTCCTCTAAAGGCCAGTCTTGCTCTCAAGCAGACTGGAATGCTTCTATTTGTTCTCCAATAGTCAGTCAACAAATCTCATCTCATAAAGCTCATAGTCAAGTCATGGCCCTCAAGGAACCATGTAAACCTCTTACACATAACTTGTGATTAAGGTATTACACAAGGACGTCAACATCTTGTTTGTTCTAAGCATTAACCTATTCATCACTGCAATCAGTATTACAGGCCTGAAGTAAGTCATGGAGAAGGGGATTTAAAATGTTTGGGATAAACGAACCAAACATCTTACAATACACAAAATCAAGATCTGGAGATTCCAGCTGGGGTTGATTGACAATGAACTGAATGATCTAACCAACTGACAAGATCCAACTCCATGTCTCCAATGATAATTGAAAGACTAAGTTAAGGGTACATACAAATATATTGGTAACAGAGATAATAGTCTGAGCAACCCAAATCCCTTAATAATACACATAAATTATTTAACATCAGCCACCAACTCCACTTCTTCACAAATGTTAAGTCCCCATTATAATCAAATTATTGGAAATAAGCATTAAGGTAGGCAGGAAAGTTGGTCATCTCTTTTAGAAATTTCCTCAATCTGCCTGGTGAACAATATACGAGTAGGTTCTACTGATTAGTGCTGTCTCTCAAGACATACTGAAAGGAATTGGTATGACTAACCTTGGCCTTACTCATAGGTTCATAGGTGATAACTAGGCTATTAGTATAAGAGGCATTTTAAGCCTAGCCAAGCTTACTCCAATAAGATAAGAGTCAAACTTTATACCTTGTGTCTGTGATGTAAACACCTTAACTATTATGCCAACTGCCATCTCTGATCAATGGATAGTCCATGTATAATCATAATCCATCCCCCAAAACTTGTTCAGGCTTAGATGGTATTTGGCACAGAAATATGGAGGAACCAATGATGCCAGGGCAGGGTCACTGTTAACATTGAGGCAGGTCTCTGTAATATAAACCATATCGACTCCCACATAAAAGCTGGCAGCATGCCTGTCTTTTTGCGCACATATCTAATATGTAAATACAGGACCTGTGATGATCCTTCACAGGTGTAGGTTCCCTCAACAGACCAGAAGTGTAAAAAGATCCATAGGTACACTTCACAGAACAGCACAAAATCTGTCCAAGTGAAACTTTGTTCCAGGTAGACAACTACATTTACAACAGATGGATGTATCAAACTTTTGCCTCCCATGCCCTCCAGATCTAGGGTTAACAGCATCTGGCTCTGTGTTTTTGGAGAATACCGCATTTACTGCACTTATGCAGAACAGGGTTAGGCAATCCAGGCACTATACAAGGATGAAGAGGCAATAACATATGTTTGTTATTTACCTGGACAAAACCCATAATAAAATATAGACTGAAATATAAAAAATAACTTAGAAATGAACTTACACAAAGATGTAACCTTAAAAATTATATACTCAAATCTGTGGTGAAATATCCTACAAATTTAAAACAATAATAAGTATAGTTAATTGCTTCAAGTAAATAAGCAATGACTTAGAAAAGTTAAAACACAAGTTAAATTATGCAGGCAATCAGATCAATATCTAAAAAATCTAAAATAATGATATGTAAGGTCAAGTGTTTCAATTAAACAAGAATAACCTTGAAACCAATGCTAAAACTTGACAGTTAATACAATCTAATTGTCATGTCGTAATTAAATGAAAAATTATATTCTAGAGTGCAATCTAAAAATGTTGTAAAAGTAAATTATTAAATAATCCATCCACCAGCCATTCATGCTTGAAATAAACAAATGTTAACTATGTTGCTGAACAACTTTTGCAGGCCCATAACATTTGTAACTAAGAACTAGTGAGGGAAAAGCTAAATAAACGTCAAAGCCAGTTTAAGAATATAGCTGCAAGGTGCAGCTGAAACTGAAATTCATTATAAGCAAATGAAATAAATAACAGTTAAAGCTGTACAATATACCAAATGATATGGTATTACATTATCCTGAAATGCAAGGAACAATGAGACAAATTCAAGCTCCAATCAAGGCTAGCTCACTTTGTCAACAGCCAGATAAATCCAGTTTTATAGTAACATGTCACCAAAAAGTATAACCCACATCTAGACAACTCAAAAAGTAACAGCATGACTTAACAGCTTCAGGCTTAGATGAGCAGTAGCTAAGCAAGATCCCACCAAGTAAGGCAAAACATTGTCTATAAAGTATGGCCACCACTTCCATCAGTAGGTAAGAAATGAGGTGTTATGGATCTATGTCTGGACGATACCAACATCTTTGTCTCAGGCATGTGGATCATGGAACAGACTGCTTCAGTTACCTTAACCATTGAATTGTTATGACATTTTTACTTATCTAAATAAAAGTAGCCAGCATGAACATATGGGCCTATAGTCAAACAGATGACCAAGCTCTTTCCTTGGCATTATACAATATTATTTAGAATAACAGATTGTCTAGTCAACAACCATGGCAGATGGAGGAATGTAGAATTACTGGTTGAGGTATTGTACATTTTTGACAATAAATAATGCAGACAACAATATTGCAATGACTAATAAACTTCATGCATGCTTGAGCTTCTCCCAAGTAAGGCACTTATAAAGATGTAAAATGCTGTGTCCATACCACCAAGCATACCTCTCAACCTCTTAGAGCAAGGAATCCGGACAAAGCCATAAATAATGTGGAGGGGGAGACAAAGGCCCCAAAATAGGGACATTTTTAAATATTACTCTTACAAACTCAGAAAGTTGATAGAATAACAGACTTTACATTAACATGATTTTCTGGAGTGTGAAGTCTGAAACTCAAATGTCTATCATCATTTCTAACTTCAATCCTCAATGATTTGTCAGTGATTTACCAGAAAACTAAAATTTTGTGAAGAACATGGGAAAATGTGAGGCAAAAAGCTGAACATTCTGCAAAAATCTGGACAGTTGATAGGTGTGCCACAAAGGAAGGCTTACAATGATAAAAGGGAATTGTATTAACAGTTTTGTCTTATTCAGATGTACCTTATTGTGTCATATGCTTGCTACAAGCCAAAATATTAAAAAGGTTTATGTTACTTTACTTTCCATTACTAAACAGGTTTGCAGTTTTAGGCATTTTGTTGAGCTGGAACAATAAGTCAAAATACTCTATTCAGTAAAACTGATGTATTTTGTAATAATGAAGTCTTGTTAGACTTTGCAATTGCTATATTTGAAAAGGCTGAGGAATTAGACTACTGGGAAATCAGTGTATAGATACAACATGGTTCACCCTTTAGCAGTATAAATAGAAATAAAATGGCAAATTAATAAAGAAGAAACAACAATATCTAATAAGATGTTAACATTTGCTTATGGAAAAAGGGAAGCAAATTGCTAGGCTGTGTATACTTGTTTTCTTAATCTGTACATTTCTTTTATGGATCAGCATTAAAAGCACTTTATGTATCCTATTTTGTATTGTTACAATACAGCATAATATTATAAATTCCAAGCCATGGGAACTTAATATAGCAAACTGAAAGGACAATGGCTACATGACAACACATATGGGATAACCAAACGAAGCAAACTGCATGCTAGAAATAAGGGCCACTGCTTAGCCAACAAAAACACAAAGTAACCAAAGGAAGTCATACAACCCAAAATGTAATGTTTCTTATGACCCGAATGAACTTTGTAACAGGACTGGAATATTAACTGTACAGCACACTCCTACATTTTATATATAGACAGTGTAACACCAGTAAAGGATGCATAGAATTGGTGGGATGTGGGTGCTCATGAACAATACTAATGGTATTGGACTGACTGCACATTACCTGTTATGCATATAGATATGAAGTGTTTCTAAGCTCTTTTGTTTTGAACTCAGTACACACTGTTGTGATACACCCCAACAAGGTGAGCCATTTGAGGTGGAACTTCCTTTGTCAGACTTACAGAAGCCTGTAACTGTGGCATTTGAATTCACTGTCCTGAGAATAATCATAAATCTTAAACCTCTTATGAGTTGGCACAATTATTTAATTCTTTACTCAGTGCAAATGTCTCAAGCATTAAATGCTGTCCATTTACATTAAACAAAATGTTAAGGCTAGGAAAATATATAATTTAATACATTGATAACAAACAACACTGAAGCATGTTTAGCCATGACTCCTTCACAGGCTACACTGCTGTGAGACTGAGAGAAAAAAAAAATCACCTTTGTTTTAGGAATGCAGTTCTGTTTATTACCCAAGTCGATGCTTTTTCTTGTAGTTCATCCGTCAAAGAATTTGTAATTGGTACAAAAGATGGATCCAAAAATTTCAGTGCTAACTGTGACCTGCAAAAAGAGGCAAATCTTTCTTTACAATCAGGTTGATAAATCCCACTAACGTTTGTTTGCAATGAAACAGTAGTATTTTGTTTAGTTGCCGAATGAAAGCAATCAAAATTAACTGCAATACATTATACTTCCATTTCACTTAACTATGATCATATAAAGTGGCCTACTGCATAATGCATTCTCTTGCATATTGTGAACTCTTACTGTTGTTAAACATGAACACCCTTTAGAAATGGTGTCTGTCTGATACGTAATAAAAGTATTTATATAGGAAATACTGCAAAAAAACATTTTATAGAGGGTGACCGCAACAGACAAAATTAGCACCAGGGACAGCTCCAGTTAGTGCAATTGTGCAGTCATAGTGACAGATTGCTTCCTGTATTTTCATTGTGAACATCTGTTTTTCCTCATATTAATTTCATCATATTCTCTCTCTCTCTCAGTGTGTGTGTGTGTGTGTGTGTGTGTGTGTGTACTCCTCTAATCATTTACAGGAATACATTCATGTATTTCAGTTTGTTTTATTAGCGTGTTTACTTGCTGCTGCTCTAAATGAACAATTAATTTTCTGTAAAATAAAGATATTCAATAAATGTAGTGAGTCCAATGCTCTCTTCCTTCCCAGCTGACTGCATTCATGATCGTACAGAAGGTGTACATTCTAAAGCATCAAACGTGAGCAGAATTACATGAAACATGAAGGTATATTGCAATATTTGAGGTACTTCTATATTGTATATATCTGCGTGCGTTAATAATCACATTTTTATTTTGTTTACAGTGCTAGGCATTTATAACGCATCTGATCTGGTATCACATTTACATCAGAATTATCTGTCTGTCTGTCTATGCAACAGCATACAATACAAGCTAGTTAGAAGTATGTTTGCGCCTGCGCTCTGGATTTGCCAATTGTAGGAGAAGGTCTCCAGGATGGAATGATGTATGACTTGCGTATGTTGAACAATACAAAGGTCTGATGAAAAACGATCCAAAAAAATCAGCCTGCTATGATGGAATGAAGAAATGGATTGTATCGATTCTAGCAAAGCATGGATGTAAAAATTCAAAATAAAACACAGAAACAGAGCAGCACATAAGGAAGTTGTACAGTTGAGCCAAAATGTACTTACCGAAATCCTGCATGGAACATATACATTCTCGGCCCACCAGCACTTGCATACTTTGGGGTTGCAAAAATATTATCCTTTTTTAATGACACGTAGCTGAGTAGGGATAGAACAAGCAAAACAACGCTAACCATAACTAGCCCCAGAATACTAGCCATACGAATCATGGTGGAAGTGAAACCGCTGAGCTTTGCAGCAGCAAGAGTCAGTGACACATCTGGCCCATTGAGATAACACAAATCCCACACAAGAAAGTAGATTATCCTGACCACAGCATGCGGACCCCAAGTTAGCGAACTATTAAAATTAAAATGGAGGGCTCGGGAGCTGCTGTGCAGAAATGGCAGCTGGTTGCGTTGGTGATACGTCTTTACTCAGATGCCCCCTCATTCTCCGCACGGCTCCAGACGGAGCTGCCATCCCTTTCCAGCCTGCAAGATAAATGTGATTGGAATAATGTTTCTGTTCGATTCAGTCACAGGGTTTAATTAATGAACTCTAATCGTTAAAGACACAGGACTATACCAAAAGCAATGCTAAAGAGCTGAAATCGTGTGAAAGAAAACTGTTGACATTTCCTTATGTGTACACAGATGCTAAACATGTTTATCGATCTTCTGCAGGCTCTAAATGCGAAAATAAATTCTATAGAACTATATGCAGTATTTTTAATGTGGTAGTTGTGTGATTATTTTAATTGTCAACTCATTAGTAGGCAGTAGGTTGGTTTTGCAGATAAGTGATATGAAGGAATTAAATTCATGTTTCAGAATTTTGTAGGTCTGAATAATGGATAACAGAAGACCACAATCCATATCAAAAATGTATATTAGACACAAATCGCAAGTATAATGTATAAGAGCAGAGATGTGTCACTTAAAGCACTTAATTTGTTATCAGCAACGGTTGGCTGAGTAGGTTGTGGGCCTGGAAAGCGGCATAATGTCTGCTGATCGCGTGGGGATTTCCTAGAATGTAGCTGAAAGCACAAACTGCTTGGATTAGGAATTCATTTTAAAATTTATTTCCATTTCTTCAATGCACCTTAATGAAAACATGTAAAGCAGCAAGTGCACATTTCAGGAAATAAGTTATTTATAGTACAAATAATAGCACAGGACTATCTGAGTTCTAATGGGGCAAACAGGGAGAGAACAGATAAGCAACTGTACAACGATACTAAGTGCAGAAAATTGGGTTAAAATTTGGTGATTCTCTAGATACCTGCGGACAGCACTGCTGAATAAATGGCTAAAAGGGTTGAAACAATAATAGGTTTAAGCAGTACTGCCCTAAACAGAGACCATACCCAGTCAATGCTTTGAGCAGGGCAGTCATAACATTTTAAGCATTCCATGCCTGATTCCCAGACCGATCCCCCTGCTTCATCTCATACTCTGTGTTAAACTCCTGCAGCCAGAATTTAAAAACAATACAGTTAATGGCATGGAAGACAGATAAATAAGGGATGTGTGACAGTAGCATGCTGAGAAACCCTGTTGTATTACCGGTAATAGGTTGCAGGATTTACCTTTCCACTACATTCTGATTCGTGGTAAGTGGCGAACATTAGAAATAATGAAAAACTCATCATCCAGGATAAATGTATTTGGATATTTGCAGACAAGTTATAACCACTTTATTTTTACATTATGAAACTAATGAAAAGGAAGGGAGTTCCATAAGCATGCAATACATTTGACAGCAATACTGATTAGGAAATGAAGTATCATTCTAACCCGTTTATGAAATATCTGAGGAATATAAGTTCTTTTCGGAATCTACAATTTTGCCACTAATAGGCATCATTCCATATCTTCTTTACAACCTTGTCTATTTTTTCCCAAATGCTTAAGTTTGTGCAAATCCAAAAAATATACTCTAATCCTTGTCTTCACATCCAGAAAAGCAGCGATAATGTGGCAAACTACCTAGAAACAGAAGTACTAGTCTGCCATTGACATTAGGAAAAAATGATGCAGAATTTTTCCTGTGAATAATTTCCAATATGGTGTAAAATTCAGGTCTGCTACAGGTGTTTTCATTCTAGTAGATCGTGACACACTTGATCACTGCCACTTGCTTGGAAAAGTAAGTTCTCAAACTCCCAGTCAAAGCTTTGAGCAGGGCAGTCATAGCATTTTAAGCATGCCATGCCTGATTCCTAGACTGCTTCTATGTAATTCTCCCAGCACCTGACCTTATAAACTTTTATTGCCATACCAGAACCCTAACTCCAGTCTTAAACCCCCAACCAGTTCCCAACAACTCAGTCTCTTACCCTAAAACTCTGCTCACCCTTCCTAAACTTAAAGTCTTCAATCACCCCTTAAATAGAAAACACTAGTCCTTCCTTTTTAAAACTTAATTTCCCTACTGCTCCCTAACCCTAATATTACCCTTCTGCTCCCTAAACCTAAAACTTCCTTCCCACTCCCTAACTCTAAAACTCCCTCCCCACTCCTAAACCCTAAAACTACCATACTGGTCTCTACCCCTCTTCTCCTCATCCCATTTTCTAATCCTAAAAATCCTGCATCTGCTCCCTCCCCACAGCTGCCATACTTATCTTTCTAAAACTCGAACAATGTGTTGGGGTAAGGAGTGCCAGCTGCTTGCCAAGTTGATATTTGAGTCTGAGCATGATCGGCAGCTTACACGTGATTCAAGATGTTTGAATCCCTGGCTTCAAGACAGTGATCTTCAAGTACTTGAGACCCTAGCATTTGTAGAAAACCAAGGAACCCTTGTGATTGCAGACCCTCAATATATATACCTAGAATCTAATACATTAAATTGATTCCAAACAAGTCTTTTTGGCCACCAACTGAATGTTAAAATTAGTTTCTTCCCAAGATGCATTTAAGTTATCACTGGACCTTCACACATAATTTCTGTAAAATACACAGTTTAGAGAAATAGCAATGTGTTTATTGCCAGTGGTAAATTCAGAATCTTCCATTTGCTAAAGTATTGCTCAATGCTCAAAGACTGAACAGATGACATATTTGAGTCTGTACCACAAGTATAAGAGTTATACACTATATTTCCAACCCATATATCCAAGGACTTTTTGAACATTACCAAATTTTTTATGCTTCTGATATTAATTGGAAGAGATTTCCACAATTTACCAGCTTTGTAGTGAAAATAACTTTTTAAATATGTGTTCTTAAAGTAGGTAAACCTATAAAAAATGAATGATTCCTTTAAGTACTAATCACCCCATACTAGCATGTAAACTGCTGAATAAAGCAATAATTTGAGACACTCATCACTTTAAGTTAAGTGTCTTACCCTAGTTACCTGCCTTGTAAAGGTCTCATGAAGCCATTCTGATTTCTTAGTTTTTTTTCAAAGTTATTATTTCATCATAGTTTAGTTTAAGTATGGTTTAGCAATACCTGGTTATCCTTGTTTCCAAGTAATTTATTGATGTAACATCCTTGCATAAATAAACAATTGTTTAATATCAGTTGAATATTAATAATCAATTTCTAGAACCTATGTTTTATTCAAGCATCAAGCTGAAGTGAGACAGGCAGTAGTAGTAGCCATGCAATAGTCATTCAGGTGAATCCCTGATATTCATCATTCTTAACAAAGCTATATATTTTTTTCTTTTCAATAAGTGCTGCTTGATTAGCTACTGCCTAATCTAACTTTATAATATCTTCCTAGATACTTCATCCTTAAATGATCAAGGTCTACTATAGTAGTTTCCCTCTCGAGTGTTTGGCAGTGGCCTGTATAGATGCAGGCACCTTCAGTGGGCATTTTTCTTGTAAAAGCACTCTTGAAATTTCACCAATATCTAGTTGCACACAGGGCAGCTAGTTTGCACAATGACAAACACTGCCCCTAAAGTTGCAAACCAGATAAACCTGACTTTATTCTTTCTCCAGGATTCAGCAAGCTCTGCATGGCATGTAGTGCCAGGAGCTGCTGGAGGTAATATGGCTGCCGAGAGATCCAGGAACAAGCTCCCGGAATGTGCATGAGCACTCCTGCACTAGTCCTGCATGGACACAGCTCCTGTATGCAAATTATCCCATTTGCAGGTGAAAACCATGCAAATGAGGTGAATTTGTGATCCAGGAAGCTGGCAGCTGGCCATGCAGGACTAGTGTAATCTGTAGAAATGTACTCAGTTACTAACCGAGTACATTTCTGCAAACTACAAAATGGAGCCATGACAGCTCTAAATGAAGGGTGTATATGACATGTAAAGCATGCCAGTGGCCAAATATATGGTCACTGGCATTGAAAACAGTTGCGCAAATAAAAAAAAACTTTTTTTTTTTTGACCAATTTTGGCCGTTTAAGCATAGGGCAGCAGTGCACAAACGGGATCAGCCCGAAAATAAAAAAAAATACCTTGAAAAAAGCATTCTATCCAAAAGCACAATTTTGCCATTATACTCAATGGCAGGCAGAAGACAATATGGCCAGTGAACAGTGGTTACTAATGCAAATGAGGGGAATGATACTGAATCCCAGATTCCCCCTCATGGCTAGCCTGCACCCAACTGTGTAGATGCAGGAAAACCATGGTGCAAGCCTAAGAGATAGCTGACATCACAGAGGGGTGTGTCAGGCATACTGTAAGCTTATTGGATCCCTGTGTCTCGGGTTTGCCCTTAGCTTAGCAGAGCTAAGCAAGGGGGTGTGTCTGAAGCTGCCAAGCACCCTTTACATTGCCTAAGTGGATGTGCACACCATGCACCGTGTTTTAAAGGGGAAAAAAAAGTAAACCAGGAAATAGCAGCTCCATGCACATCTGAGCACTGTGTTTGGGTGGCAGACACCATGGGCTTAAACTGGAAGGCAATGGGAAGGGAAAACAGCAGCAGGAAGGTAATCAAGGAGAACTAGCATAGCTGTCAGGTGAAATGTATCAGAATCAACCAATTACACAGGCAGCAGACCAGCCCAGTGCACTACTATAAACTATGCAAACACCTTTCCTTCTGGTTTTTCCCACAAACTCTACACCACAGGTGTACACAAACGGGTAAATGTTACCAAACAAATGCAACAAAATGATAGGGGCTCCAGCAGCTATCATAAATCAACACGTGGAAGAGGCTGGGGTGGTGAGGATGAGAATGCTGATGACTAACCCACAGTGAGTAGAGGGAGAAGAGTGTACAGACCCAGGATAACCTACCAGGGGCTACATGAGCTGGAGACAGTGGAGCGCTATAGGGTGGACAGGGACCTCCTACAGCAAATTGTTGAGCTGTGCCGGCCACACCTCACACAGAACCAACAGAGGGGAACCCATCCCAGTGGATACCAAGGTATGTGTAGACCTAAGAATATTAGCCACAGGTACCTTCCAAAGGCCAACTGGGGATATCATGGGGATCTCACGGGCATCAGCATCCAGGGTACTCCACCAGTTCCTAGATGCCATGTCAGCACATGCCGGTGAGCACGTATATTTCCACAACAGCTGTGAGGCATTGACCAGCAATATGTGTCTCTTCGACCAAATAGCAGAATATCCTGATGTAGTGGGTGCTATAGACTGCAAGCACATATGCATCAAAGCACCACCCGGTGAGCGGGGCAGGGCCTACATCAACCGCAAGGGATTCCCCTCCATCAGCTGCCAGGTTGTGTGCAATGCCCAGGGCATTATAATGAATGTATGTGCTGGCTGCTCTGGAAGCTATCACGACTCCCACATCTGGCATATGACGCAACTGTACCAGAGATTTGCCGATGGGGACATCCCTTATGGCCACCTAGTGGGGGATGCTGGTTATGCACTGGAGCCATGGCTGATGACACCCATCAGAAATGAACACACTTCCGAACAAGAACTCCATAATGAGGCACATGCACAGACCAGAATCATAATAGACCATGTGTTTGGGATGCTCAAGTCATGGTTCTGGTGCCTGGACACATCCGGTGGAGCCTTGCAGTACTCATCAGCTACATGTACCCAAATTGTCATCATATGTGCCATGCTACACAATATGATCCTGTGGAAACACCTGCTGCAGGAACAGCATGGGGCAGGGCCACACAGCCCTCCACCATCGCCAAGGCCTGCACAGGCACAGAGTGACTCAGAGGAGGAACAACCTGAGCCTGACCCAGTAGGCAGAAGGAGGAGTGCCCAGTATGCTCAGGCCATGGCAAAAAGGCAATGCATAGCACATACACTGACACAGTAGGAACCCAGGGAATGACATCTCTCTCTGACTCACACATACAGTAAAAGGGATGCCAAACATGACACTACCTCTGCTTAGCCATGTATAGGGAGTGTACTATGTGCATCTGACATAGTCATCCCTCCAGCACCATCCTCAATACTGGCACAGCCACATGGTAAGTCACTCTCTCTATCAATTGCCGAATGGAGCAGTATGTTTTGTCACTTGTATCTATGGTATGGATATGAGCATGCAAGGGAATCGGGTGGCTGAATGGGATGCCAGCAGATAGTAGACACCTATAGTAGCAGCATGAAATCTGTAACAAATACTGGTGTCACCATAGTAGCCAGTACTAGACAAGGTTTCAAAACTCACTGCAGGAAATGTGGTGGGTCAAATGTGTGTCCATAGGACACACACATGCCAGTGATGGTGGCTCACATACCCAACAACAGTCTCAGCCAGCAGGACAGGCATAGCAAACACAAACAAAGGCTGTGCTAAGGCTTCTAATTGATGGCTATGAAGAACATCCCCCCTCCAGACCTACACAGACAGACTACAACAGGTCAGGCATTGGGATGCTAGTTTTGAAGGGTAAGAAGTCTAAAATTGAAATGTAGATCAGTCGAACCTAAAACCTGTAGTACACTTATATGCCACTAGTCAGCATGATAGGTCAGAATACAGAATAAAATGGAGTACCTAACATACCAGTACAGTCATAGCAAATGTGTACAAGTGTCAGTTGTGCCCCCCCCCAATCCTATGTAGAAATGTAATAAAATGTATGTGTAGGTATAATAACAGTGGAGCACAGATTACCTGAGCCAGCCAAAGTAGCAAGATAAATTGTAGTATGTGTACAATATGCAGGGCTGTGTACATTAGTTTGATGTGTGTTGTATATTGTGTGAGAGTGGTCAGTATGTAGGCATGGTGAGGTTTGTCCTGGTGGCCATTGGGCAGTACTGCCGATGACAGGGCCAAGTTCTCACAACTGCAGTGCCAAACACAATGCATCCCAGCAAAACACATTCCAGCAGTAAGCCATAGTAAATGTTTGGAAGTAATATCTGTCACGATCCAAATGATGGACATGGCATGACTGTGGGCCCAGACATACAAATAATACACAAGTGGAAGTACCCCAGACAGACAGTGTATAATATGTTACTGTCAAATGGACACACCTTTGGAATTGTACATACAGGTTAGCAGGACATTAGTTTGGTATGGAATACCGATGTCGTCAGGCCAAACACTTGCAGACCACAAAGGTCACAGGTATTAAGTATTAAGAAACTGCTGATATCCCTGCACAAGCCAGCATAAGTGGAATGCCCCATGCATATCTGTGAGTCAGATGCAAGTAGTGTCCATAACACACATGCACCCAGCTCACCTCACCATCACCCACAGGTACCTCTTTGGTCTTATCCCTGCTGTTGGGAATGAGTACAATATGACCCCCACCTCTGTATGGCAATAGCCAAAGAATGCAGCATGCAGAAGAGGTGTCCTATGTAGGTGTGTCCCTAGCTGCAAGCAGCAACCTGCTAGCATCCAGTGGTCCCTAGCTGCAAGCAGCAACCTGCTAGCATCCACACCACTGGATCAATAATGACAGAACGTATTGGCATTAACACCTTGCACACCTACCCTGTCACCCTTGGGGAATATAGTGTCTTGCAGTCTGGGACTGTAGGAGTGACACACTGCAATGGCCTGCTACAGCAGGCCTGCATCACTACCAAATGGCCTACAGTCCTCTTCCAAAGGCCTGTGTCTCACCCGTACTGCCAATGTATGTTATGTCATGGACTCCCAAATAACATAACACAGTCCACAGAACCCAAATGCAAGGCTATGTGGATAAATCCCAGTAACATGTCCACCATGTCCTACTGCACGAACTGTAGACCAACACCAAATCACTGCTGGGATGAGGTCATAACTATAGGGAACTTATCAGATAATGTTTGCATAATGTTTGGAAGAGGATAGAATAATAAGGGAGTAGGAGCATGGAGGGCATGGAGTGTGTGAAGTCTGAAACTCAGCCATCTGCACATACTATCCCTGCCTGCAAACACAGGAATGGGTGGCTACAAACCTGATCATAAACCACAATGTGAAGGGGTAATGTTCAGAATTATGACCCATGCCTCTGTGTAACCTGTGTGAATCTGTACAGCTGTGAGGTATGGCCACAGTAGGATATGGCCATACTGTCATGTCAATGGATGTACAAGCATGGGATCATCAGCCACCACTGTACCAAGGTGCTGAACCATTTACACAGACCCATCAGCAAGTGTCTGCAGCTTCCCCTCCTGAATGGCATGATTGTGCAAGAATATGTAGACTGCAAGCCACAATACTGGACACAGCTACATTCATCCTGTATTCCCCAGGACATTACTGCAAGCAAATATGTATACCTGCCAGTACTTGATGACATAAATCATCACAGTGTAAAACAGTATATGTGTCTGAATATCTCTGCTAACACCAAGACCATGTAGCATAAGCAGCACTGACACAATTACCTACAGTAACCCACTATCCTTTGCCCATTTGACCGCATAAAAGCCACGGTGGTGCAGCAGTAGCATTGCTGCCTCACAGCAAGAGGTTCTTCTGTTCGATTCTTGGCTGGAGTGCTTCTGTGTGGAGTCTGCATGCCCTCTCCGTGGTCAAGTGGCATTTGAAAGACATGCGTGAATGGGCGTGCCTTCATTGAAAGTTGGGCATTGGGCTGTCAACTCGGCAACATAAAAATCTACTGCCAATAATTACCCAAACTTGGTAAGGCTGCTGATGTCATTCACTTTGAAATACACCTTTGGGGAAGGTGTAGCCCAGTAAGCTCCATGACACGTGCTATAACTGCGTAATGCTGTAGTGTGATGTAGTAGTTAGGTAGGAGTTCTAATTCCAGACATAGCAACTGTAAATATTAGTGTGTTTTCATGTGTATTTGTTTGTCTGTGTAGGGATCAATGCTTTTGAGGCCATTTACAGTCACTACTACTTCCATTGCCCTACTTTGGCAAGCCTGCTGATGTCATTCACTTTGAAATACACCTTTGGGGAAGGGGTAGCCCAGTAAGCTCTGTGGCACGTGCTATAACTGCGTAATGCTGTAGTGTGATGTACTAGTTAGGTAGGAGATCTAATCCCAGACATGGCAACTGTGAGACTTGTGTGTGTGTGTGTTTGTCATACGTATGCTGTGTGGAGTGGGTTTTGCAAATTTCTTATATGGTGGGCCTATTATATGTCACAATGTCCACCTTACAAGGATAACAGATGTCAAACAGCAGAGAGCTGGGTAGACAATCCATACCCTTACATGTGACATCATGGCTTGGGGAACAATTTAGGCAACCCTCGTATTACCCAGAGAACACTGTCCACCCATGTCTCATACATAAACACACTTGGCTAGGCAACACTCACTATGTTGGTAGTTCCCTGCATATTGCCCACAGATGATAACCATGGTGTGATTGCAGTGGACTACAGAGGACATGGCACCCTGTCCCATCCCTACAATAGGCAAATCATTGCATACAGTGCTCCTTCGCAATGTTACCCACTGGACACCTGCAACAACTGTAGAGCCAGCAAATGTAACCTACAAAGGACATACCATACCTTATACACATATCCTGTAGGGACAGATGCCACTGACACCAGTGAATACTTGTATCATGCTGTTAATGTAGGTGCAGGGCCAACCTGGGGTCCATTGCCAGTTCTCACCACATGAGGTCAGGAATGGCACATCTGATTATAACAATCTGTCTACACAACATGCCCCAGACACCCCAGGTACACTTCCATATGTCACAGAACATACACGTGGGATGTGTGCACATCCCAGACACCATCCATGTTATGGAATATAGAACACATACATGACAAGCATTGCACAGCACTGGCCACCCACAATAGTAACCCAGATGACTGGATGGTGAATACAATACCCACCTGTGTGGGCCAATCCAGACACTACACCCCTGAGCCATACTGCAGACCATTGACATGTGGCCTGATGCCAAGGTATACCCTTTACCTAGCATTGTACAGCCTTCTGGCACAGCCAACCACTACACACCTGTGAAGCAATGCACCCATGCATGTCAGTAGTGGCAAAACTGTGTCTGTGTGTGGAATATAATGATTTGGACACCATGCACACTCACTACACCTCCCATTGGCCTATTGAAGCATGCCTTCTGATGTTAGATACCTTGACATACCCTTTGCCCTTCTATTATCCTGATAACCCCTGTGGTGCATGTGATACCTGTGTATTACTGTATTGTGGCAAACTAGCTAGTTAAGAAGTCTAATCCTGACCCCGCCAAGTGTGATAATGTGTGTGAGTCCCTGAGAGAGTGTGGCTGTGTTGACTTTGACACCTGTTCTTGTGGACAGGCATGTGTACTACACCTACCTTATCCCTCCTTTATCACTGTTGCTGATGTCACTCACCATCAAATATACCTTTGGATAGCTTCCCAACATGTAAGCTCTGTGGTGCATGCAATAACTGCATAGACATGTAATAGCAATACATAGTCAGGCAGGGGTTTGAAACCCTGTACTGGTAAGTGTGTGACACAAACATGCTTAGGTTTTACTCTCCCACCCCCTCCCTGTCTTATTTTGTCTCTGTCTGCCTTTCTTACTCCATCTTTAGTGGATGTGGAGAAGTACACCTGCTTTGCTTAGACAGCAGCTTGTAATTTGTCAGTGATGCTCATGATCAGCTGATGGCCTCTGCATGAATTGCAGTCTCCCACTTGCTGCTTGCATGTGGAACAGCTGTGGTAACATTCCCATAGCCAATTGCATGGAAACATACTCTTATAACTAGGAACATCATGTGGGTGTTGGCCCTTTTCATTCACTGTGAGCAGGACTTCATATCAGTGTTTGGCAAACAGCATCACATACCTCTAACAACATACACTGTGGAGACAGGCCAACAAACTGGAGGGGGATGTTCCAGACATGACTACAGAATGTAAGTGTTGCTCTTTTGCATTTGGTGTAATGTTGGTTTAACAGGGTATGTGTGGATATGGCTGGTCTACATGATTTAATACATGTCATGACAGTGTTATGTGTTTGACGAAACTCCCATCTGTAGGGTTATCTGCAGACTGACCAGTGTTTGGAGTCTTATGTGTCTTATGTTACTCACAGATTACCTATCTTAGAACTGCAGAAGCATAGTCTGAGGATTACAGTCAGTACATGGTGACAGCCATGAGAGTTACTGACTTCATATCCCTCATAGGACATATGTCACAACAAACCCTGTTACAACAGTAAATGTATGAAGTTATCACAGCAACATGTCAATATTAGCGCTGTGTTTGTGCCTCCAACCACAAGTATATCAACCTTTGTACATATGTCATGCAGTAAGAGGTGTATATGTTCTGTACACCATTATTTATTGACATCATACCTGATAACAAGCCAGTGAAATATTAGACTGCTAGTCATGATATATATAGTAGGG
>NC_056726.1:315535365-315610365 GCF_019279795.1 Protopterus annectens
TGCTGTGTATCTTTTCTCTGAATTCTTTCTATAAGTCTCCCATGGTTTTACAATCTGACCTTGTAATTACAACACTCTTATACAGGGTTTCCTAGACAGTTTTATTAAGTAGCACCGTGTGGATGACAGTGATGAGAAATACCTTATTAGTCAGCGATACTGCAACACTAACACTGCCACACAATACCAGACTAAACAGTACCAGTCCAAGATTTCAATCTTTTATTTCTAGGCTTCTTCTTCTTCTTTTGGCTGCTCCCATTAGTGGTCACCACAGCAGATCAACTGTTTCCATTTCTTCCTGTCCTCTGCATCTTGCTCTGTCACACCAACCACCTGCATGTCCTCTCTCACCACATCCATAAACCTTATCTTAGGCCTTCCTCTTTTCCTGTTACCTGGCAGCTTCATCCTTAGCATCTTTTTCCCCAATATACTCTGCATCCCTCCTCAACACATGTCCAAACTAATGTAATCTTGCCTCTCTGGCTTTGTTTCCAAACCTTCCAACCTGGGCTGACCCTCTAATATACTTATTCCTAATCATGTCCATCCTCGTCACACCCAGCGCAAATCTTAAAATCTTCAACTCTGCCACAACCAAGCTCAGACTCCTGCCTTTTTGTCAATGCCACTGTCTCCAACCCATATAATATAGCTGGTCTCACTACCCTCTTGCAGACCTTCCCTTTCACTCTTACTGGTACTCGTCCATCACAAATCACTCCTGACACTCTTCTCCACCCACTCCATCCTGCCTGTACTCTCTTCCTTACCTCTCTTCCACACTCACCATTACTCTGAACTGTTGATCCCAAGTACTTAAACTCATCCACCTTCACCAACTCTACTCCCTGCATCCTCACCATTCTTCTATCCTCCCTCTCATTCACACACATGTATTCTGTCTTAGTCCTGCTGACCTTCATTCCTCTTCTCTCTAGAGCATATATCCACCTCTCCAGGGTCTCCTCCACCTGTTCCCTACTCTCACTATAGATCACAATGTCGTCTGCAAACATCAGAGTCCACGGAGACTCCTGTCTGATCTCGTCTGTCAACCTGTCCATCACCATTGCAAATAAGAAAGGGCTCAGAGCTGATCCTTGATGTAATCCCACCTTCACCTTAAACTCATCCATCACTCCTACCGCAGACCTCAGAACTGTCACACTACCCTTGTACATATCCTGTACCACTCTTACATACTTCTCTGACACTCCCGACTTCCTCATACAATACCACAACTCCTCTCTAGGCACCCTGTCATATGCTTTCTCTAAATCCAAAAAGACACAATGCAGCTCCTTCTAACCTTCTCTGTACTTCTCCATCAACACTCTCAGAGCAAACCTCACATCTGTAGTGCTCTTTCCTGGCATGAAACCGTACTGCTGATCACTAATCATCACCTCCCTTCTTAACCTAGCTTCCACTACTCTTTCCCATAACTTCATGCTGTGACTGATCAGTTTAATCTCTCTGTAGTTACTACAGCTCTGCACATCACCCTTATTCTTAAAAATCCATACCAAAACACTTTTTCTCCATTCCTCAGGCATCCTCTCACTTTCCAAGATTTCATTAAACAATCTAGTTAAAAACTCCACTGCCATTTCACCTAAACACCTCCATGCTTCCACATGTATGTCATCTGGACCAACAGCCTTTCCATTCTTCATCCTCTTCATAGCTATCCTTACTTCCTCCTTGCTAATCTACTGCACTTCATGATTCACTATCCACACATCATCCAACCTTCTCTCCCTCTCATTCTCTTCATTCATTAGCCCCTCAAAGTACTCTTTCCATCTGCTCAACACACTCTCCTCTCTTGTGAGTATGTTTCCCTCATTATCCTTTATCACCCTTACCTGCTGCATATCTTTACTAGCTCGGTCCCTCTGTCTAGCCAATCGGCACAGGTCCTTTTCTCCCTCCTTAGTGTCCAACCTTTTATACAACTCTTCATATGCATTATCCTTAGCCTTTGCCACCTCTCTCTTTACCATGCACCTCATCCCCTTATACTCTTGTCTACTTTCTTCACCTCTTTGACAATTCCACTTCTTCTTCACCAACCTCTTTCTCTGTATAATCTCCTGTACTTCTTCATTCCACCACCAGGTCTCCTTGTCCTCCTTCCTCTTTCCAGATGTCACACCAAGCACCAATCTAGCCATCTCTCGTACTAGCTCTGCTGTAGTTACCCAGCTATTTGGTAACTCTTCACTGCCACCCAGTGCCTGTCTTAACTCTTCCCTGAACATCACCTCACAATTACCCTTTTTTCAATTTCCACCATTTGATCCTTGGTGCTGCCCTCACACTCATCATCCTCTTCTTGATCACCAATGTCATCCTACAAACCACCATCCTATGCTGCCTAACTACACTTTCCCTTGCCACCACTTTACAGTCTCCAATCTCCTTCAGACTGGCCTTTCTACATAAGATATAATCCACCTGTGTGCATCTTCCTCCACTCTTGTATGTCACCCTATGCTCCTCCCTCTTGTTAAAATACGTATTCATCAACTCCATGTACATCCTTTTCGCAAAATCCACTACCATCTGACCTTCTGCATTCCTTTGCTTAACACCATACCTACCCATCACTTCCTCATCCCCTCTGTTCCCTTCACCAACATGCCCATTGAAATCTGCTCCAATCACCACTCTCTCACACTTGGGTACAGTCATCACCACTTCATCCAACTCACCCCACAATTTTTCTTTCTCATCCATCGCACACCCAACTTGTAGAGCATATGCACTAACAACATTCATCATTACACCATCAATTTCCAGCTTCATAAACATCACTCTATCCGACACTCTTTTCACCTCCAAAACACTCTTAGCATACTGTTCCTTCAGGATAATGCCTACGCCATTTCTCCTCCCATCCACACCATGATAAAACAATTTGAAACCACCTTCGATACACCTAGCCTTGCTCCCCTTCCATCTGGTCTCTTGCACACACAATATACCAACCTTCCTTTAGTCCATCATATCAGCTATCTCTCTCCCTATACCAGTCATACTGCCAACATTCAAAGTTATGACCCTCACTCTCACAGTCCTAGCCTTTACCTGCCTTTGGGCATGCCTTCCCCCTGTTCTCCTCCTTCGGCCAACAGTAGCCTAATTTCCACCAGCACCCTGTTGGCCAACTGTACTGGTGGCAGTCATTGTTAGCCCGGGCCTCGACCGATCTGGTATGTATTTATTTCTAGGCACAGCTTTCATATCTGACAGACCTGTGGGGGGAATGTTTGTTAATACTACCTGAATGTTGTCACACATATTACTAGATTCCACATAATTATTATTATTATTATTATTATTATCCACATACGTCTCACTCTGTTACTGCGCACACTCTGGTCATAGCTTCATAACATGGGGGTGGAGTTGGGACATACTTTGCTTATTACTCTCATAACACTTTGGTGAGTTGCTAGAGTGACAGGTTTGTTCTTATGGATATATTTCTGACAGTTATGATGTCTGACAATCAGTTGTATGTCATTCTTTGCTGCCAAAACTTCTGGGACATCCCACTGATTTGCCAGGGGTACAGGGTGACAGGCAGGGGACTTACACCAATTATCTGGATTTTCTGACAATATCTGTACAGTTGTGGGGTATGATTCTGTATAGAGCTTGCTACCACTCCCAGGATTCAAACCATTGCTGTGTTTGCTAAAAATACAACACTTCACATCTCAGTTGAGTGTGCTGTTTGGATTATGGTGTCTATATTTTCACTGTTTTCTATCTAAGTCTCTCTCAGTTGTACAATATGACCTCTTGTGATTACAACCGTCATATACAGACATTCCTACACATTTTATTTCTGTAGCACAGTGTGGGTAACAGTGCTTAATAGAACAGTACTTTTAAGAGATTGCAACACTACATTACCATGTGATACCAGAGTAAACACAAACAGTCCAGCAGTTACACCGTTATTGTCAGGCTGTTAACCTTTTATTTACATACAGCCTATATGAGACTCTTCCTGCCATATTGTCTGATTTATTCAGTACATGCCATACACAATGCAGGTTTTATACTGACAATTAACTTTCTGCTACTTTTATATTTATTTCTTAGGACAGTACATGCAAGATTATGACTAACTTGCCTCGCAATGCAACCTCTGCAATCTACAGGCATGGGCTTTCTAGTTCACAGCCCACTCGTCTGCCGCTGTCAAAGACATAAGAGGAATATTTAGTCATATCTATCCATAATATACATGAGCTGGCAATTATTAAACAGGTAGACTGATACTTACACATGGCTGGGACATCACCCATCTGCCTAGCCTCTTGGATCCACTGATCGAAGAGCTCCCTCTTTCTCCATTTCAGGTCGGCATAGTGATTCCTGACCTGCTCACCAGTTCAAGGGATGCCAGTGGCACTGGTGATGTCAGGGGAGAGACAGTCCCAGGCTTCTGCTTTATATTGGGAGCCCTGGTACTGGCCCTGCAGCAGTCTCTTGTCATGGTCTTTAACAAGGAGTCTTGCCATGACTTTGAACTCCTGGATGCCCCAGCACTGCACCTGGAAGCACACTCCTTCACCTACACTGGTCATAGTGCCTACAGGAGGAAGCTGCAACCAGTTATGAGATGTATTCCCTGCTGTGGGGTTTAAATATGGCCAATTTCCCACACTTTGCAATGATTGGATGGTTTTGAAAATGCTAAGCTATGGGCAGACCTGCTTACCTAAGGTTGGCATTGCTTAAAGGGGTATATCAATGGGCAAACTGATTTAGCTGGCCTACACATTGCTTACACCTAGTAAGCAGGGGTGTGCAATGCTTAGTGTTGCTTATTTTTTAATTTGCACACTATTTGCTGTTTGGCATTGATTTATCATTTATTACATGTTATATATGTGTTTGGTATCCATGATTCATGTGTACGTACACTGTATGGGGTCATTGTGTTTATTGGGGGATTTCAACACTTTATTACAATGACACCTCACATCTGGACTTAATGCAGTACTCCAGTTCACATATTTATGTTATGTAGTAGGTTATACAACATAAAACTGTATATAGATTCCTTTCATATGTTAATTTTGATTTTCCTATAGTGAGGATCTGTTTGGTGATACCTCAATATTATGTACTGCTGTGATTGCTTACTAGTTAACTACTGTAACTATATTGTACAGGGTTCTGGGTTCAAGACCTGCAAGGGTTGTTTATTTTGTTGCTGGGCAGAACAGCGGCTGTTGGATACAGAGTGATTAAGGCACTTTTAAGCAATTGTAAGCAGGTTTGCGTGGGTTTGCTCAGTGGTAAACAATGCTAACTTTCGGTTAAATATGCTTACATAGAGTTAGTTTCGATATTGCTTAACATGTGTGCGCATTGCTTACCATCACACAAACAGACTTATACCTGCTTACTACTGCTTACAAGTGCTTACTCCCGCTTACCCCTGCACTAATTTAGACAGACATGTAACATGGTTCTTGGGATGGATTTATCATTCATTACACATTATACCTTCGATTCGTATCCCTGATTCATGTGTACATATACTGTATGGGGCACCTGTGTTTATCTGCGGATTTTACAATATTATTACAGTGCCACCTCACATCTGCATTTAATGCAGTACTCCAGTTCACAAATATATGTTATTTAGTAGGTTATACAACAAAAAATATTGTTCATAAAGTGATTTGACATGAAAAATGGAATCTACTGGAGTGAGAATTGAACCAGGAATGACTGCTCATAAAGTGAATGCTCTGACCACTACACTATTTCAGTACTGCTTCATTTGCATGTATCTTGCTATTTATTTTTTGTGCCATTTAAGCTACAGTATGTGCAGCTAAGCAATGGACAAACCCACACACTTACGGTTAAATTTAATCTGTTTGATAAAAAAAAGTGTTTATATTATTATATTTTAAATATTTCTCCTATAAATGTGGGGTGTTGCTAGGGTAACGGAATTTGTTTTTATGTACATTTTCTGACGGATTTGAAGTCTGACACTCATATGTTTGCATTATTTCAGACTTCATTGATGAGATCATCCCAGTGATTTGGCAGGGTAACTGGGGGACAGGCCAGATGTATGTGCCACATATCTGGACCTTCTGCATTGATCTATACTGTTGGGAGTATGCAACCCCCTATGAGTGGTCTCGCTCATTGTAATTGCCAAATGGCAGTTCTTAACTGTGAGGGCATGTATATTGTGAGAGCTCTGCTCTCAGACCCGCCCCCTGCACTTGTCCATGCTCCGTGTCCATTTAGGAGCTGAGGCAGAGCACCTTCATTACTATGCATGGTGCACTGCCATGCTGCTCCTAAATGGTCACTTTCGTGCAGGAATAAGCTATTCCTGTACGGAACTGTACTGAATCCCGGGGTATATTCTTATTACAACCACCTAACCAATAAAAAGGCCCTATTGCCAGGGATATGAACTTTCTCACTATCTCTGTTACCATCTTGGTGGATATGGGCACCCTGAGACAATGTAGAAATTGAGTCATTTTTACTCTCAACAAGCTAATTCTCAAACAAAACTGATAAGGTATGTGAGAGATGCAATTACACAATATCACTGAAGCAAAAGCTCTCACATGAAATCACTCCTAATGTCAGTCAGGTTGTATGTAATAAACATGCTGCACCCATCACACACAGCATGAAGCAGACACATAGACCCACATATGCTGAGACACTAAAATGTAACCTTCTTAAATCTCAAAGACCTCCTAGATGAAGCACGCAATAAATGCCCTCTGCAGCCTCAAATGCATGATTTCAAAACAACAACCACATTAACACATACAGCCACATCTCTTGGAGCCTCTACTTCAAAGCCCTTAAGGCAAGCCATCACACATCCCAGCATTCTGGACAATGGAGACGCCATTATGAAAAACACTGATGACCTTATCTACAGGCTAAGTGAGGAGAAACTCATGGCTAATTGCTTATCCAAAGCCAACATCCACCATATTATGCACACATTCAAGTTACTGGACCACAGGTTCCAGTATGACTCGCTCATAGTCCACGTGGGTGTAAATGACCTGGGACATATCTTCCTAGACTATATGATGAGAGACACCATGGAGCTCTTGGAATATGTGTCCCAGACTGGTATGAGCCTAGCATTGAGCAACATTCTATCTTCTACAAGAGTGAGGCCGGACTATAAATAGAAGATGACTGACTTTAATAATTGGCTTAGTTTCTGGTGCCATTTGAAAGGGTTGCAATGTTTGTCAGCATGTTAAGGAGATGATCAACAGACCATGCTGCTTTTCCAGGGATGGTCTGCACCTCTCCCCTCTAGGCTTTCAGGTATTAGCTAAAACGTTATTCTCCCCCATAGTGCCTTTTTTAAGCAAAGCCAAACTGACTACTACTGATATAGCTATAAATAAATAAATAAATCATTGCTAGAAGTCTTAACAAGAAACTCTACTCCCTAATAAGCTCTACTCACCCTTGAGAACGCTATGTAGTCTATGTAGTCACTGAGACATGGTTTAAAGACACAGAGATCACCACGGCAGTGCAAGCCTATAATACCTTCCACGCATTTAAACCAGCTACCACACAGACAGGGACTAAAGGTGGAGGTGTCTCGATTTACATCAACAATAAATATACCTCAAGGCTGGTCAAACAGGACAATGCACTTGAGCTCCTTCATTTTCATATCACCAAAGGGAAAATTCAATACCACTTCCTTGTAAAATATAAGCCCCATGTATGACTCAGGAAACTCATGACATGTATTTAAAGTTACTGGAAGCACTCACCATCCAACCCAGTACCATACTCATGGGTGACTTTAATTACCTCACTATTAACTGGGAATCATATACAACATCAAATGTGGAGGCACAGAGATTCTTGGATTTTGTAAACACAAACACCCTGGACCAGATTGTCAATATGCCGACCAGGGGTGCAAACATACAGGATCTGGTCTTCATTAATATGGAAGAGTGCTGCGCAGCCCCTAGTTTAATGTCCTCTCTTATAAGGCCAGACCATGCAATGGTCTCCTTTGACGTAAAAGTAAAACCTGGAACCCCAGCTAACACTGGAATGTTCAGGAACCACTTTAAGGCTAATTTTTTACTACGTGATAACCTGGGAACATCTCATGCTCTCTTAAAACCCTGATAACAGTGCTGCCTATGTGGAACTTCTCAAAGAAACCCTATACAAGCATGTTAATAGCTGCACAGAGGTAGCTGTACCCAACATGAGTACATAGAGACCTAACTCAAAAAACAAGCCATCTTGGCGGAATCACAAAATCAATAGGCTGTTTAACAGAAGGAAGAAAATCTTGGCAAAATTAGAAGATGCAGCACCCAACGTGATAAAAGTGCTCTAAACAAATAAGAAATAACAACTCAGAGGACAAATAAAGTCATCCAAAGCCAAATTTGAGGTAAATTTGGCTTCCCACATCAAGGACAACTACAAGGCATTAGCTATGTCTGCAACCTCAAAAACAATACACAGTTATTTCCAGTGCTCATGCTTAATGGAGCCATGTATACTGAGCCAGAATATATAGCAAAAAAAAAAAAAAAAAACCTAGCAGACAAAATCAAGTCTAACATTACAATTCTCTCCTCCCCAGCTTCCCCTCAGTAAATACCATCAAATATAGCTCCTTAATATCACTAGAGAGCAGATCTTCTATAATCTCTCTAAGGCCAAGGGCACTACATCAGTGGGCCCCAACAATATCCCAGGCTAACTTCTAAATAGCATGAAATATGACCTATCAGGCATTCTGGAATCAAGATTTAACTATAGCCTCAAAAAGGTTTTCTGCCACAAAGGTGGGCCATCTACAAATCCTGGAAACTACAGACCTAAAAGGCTCACTTGTCTCATATGCAAAGTTATGGAAATAATTATTATAGAAAAGATCTCCAGACATTGGACCCAACCCAGTTTGGTTTCATCAAGGGCATTTCATGCCTACTCAACCTGGACTTCTTTGAGAAGGTCACCAAAGCAATGGATGATGGCAAAACAGTTCACACTGGCAAGGCATTTGACACAATACCCAACTTGGGCATTTTTGAAAAACTCAAGAGGTTAGGTATAAACCCTTTATCACTCAGTGACTAGCCAGCTGGCTAACAGACAGGACCCAGGAAGTTAGAACTGGGGAGTTCACCTCTGCAAAGATGCCATTCACTATCAGAGTCCCTCAGGGATTGGTCCTGAGAATACTCCTTTTTGGTATCTACTTCTCTGAAGTCAAGGCCAATGTCTAGAGCTTTTGGATAACCAGATTTACAGATGATTGCAAATTAGGAGCAGATATAGAATCCCCCACCAACACTAACGATCTTTAAAAAGGACTGACACAGATACATAATTAGTGTTAGAGTTGTGGACTTAAACTAAATATCAAGTAATGTATAACAATATCATTTGAAAAGTCATCCACTCCTGGTCTATCATATTGACAACACACTACTATGAGTCAACCCAGTGGTCAGGCACTTGGGGACACATGCAGACAGTAATATAGCCTTTGACCATCATGTGTCTATAGTAAAAAGAAAATCATTCTATGTTATGCAACTTATAAATAAAGGTATGCCATCTAGGTCCAAGAAGGTCATTGTTCCACTGTATTTGGCATTCATCACATCTGCCCTTGAGTATAATGCCTTTTTTGGTATGTATATAACCAGGCATGTTCACAGAAGTTCCTCACTAAAAAATACAGGACATAAATAACATGTTTTATGCAAACTATCTCAAATCCCTACCCCCTGTATTCTGTTTCCTACAGGCTGTTGTGAGGAGATTCAGGATGGTACAGTGGTGCAGAAGTAGCATTGTCGCCTCACAGCAAGAGGTTCTCCAGTTTGAGTCTTAGCTGGGGTGGCGTCTGTATGGAGTCTGTATGTCCTCCTTGTATTCGTGTGGGTTTCCTCCAGGTGCTTCAGTTTCCTCCCACATTATAAAAGACATGCATCTGGAGCATTTCTTCACAGGCCTCCACTGAAAATTACTCATTCCAAGTCGGACTTTCCTGGTTAACAAATGTAAAAAAAATAAATAAATAAATAAAATTATATGCCTGGCATACAAGACATCACCAGACCCCACTATGCTGGATTTCCTGCTTATCTACAACACAAACAGCACCAGAATCACCCATTCTAAAGACTTAAACCTTGTAGTGATATAAATAAAACTACCCCTTCTCTGGGACAAGCTCCCCATTCATGTGAAGCAGAGTTTCTCTCTAAACCAATTGAAGTGCAACTTGGACAAGTGGATGAGGAATAGGAAATTCATCCCTGGTTTGGCAGCTATGTCTCTAATGAACAAAGGTAGCATGTAAATGGTTCATCTCCCAGGTCTCTACTTGTAAACATTTCATCTCCGACCCAAGCCCCTACTTACTATTATTAAGAGTACTACAAGTTGTCAGGGATTTGGGATGCATGACTATGCTTAATAAGGCCACAGTGGTCGTTAGCCTAGTACACACCTATGAACCTATAATCAGAGGATGCACTGAATTCCTATAGTATTCATTAAATAACACCAAGTGATTCCTTATTCTTAACCAAAATAACCATCAGGTCATTGGCAATCTAGTTTACTTTATCTCTTTTAGGTCTATTCATCATAGCCTATATTCTAACATCTTATCTAAGGAACTGGGCAAAGTGCTGTAAAACCATTATGAAAAGCAGATGTAATAAGGGGCATCTCTACCATGTAATAATCTTCTCTACTAAGGATAAATGGCTATAGAGTTCTGTAAAGAGATTAAGTCAAAGTACTTAAGTACGATTAATAAGAAACTCCATCAAAAATGATTTTATACTTTTTTCACTTTCAAAGCTTAGAATGAGACTAGATTGCTGCTGTTTTTGGTGCCTGCTCTGATAACAATAGTGGGCTTCTTATATTATCAGAGGTAGCTGTTGTATTTATTTATTTGTGCTTTGTTGACTAAGTGGCAATCATATTGACTAAGGAATATTTGGCCAGGGCACCAGAGCACTTCCCTTACAGCTACAACACTTGTGGTGTGTATGGCCAACAAGTGTTTCTGTGCATATGCTCTGTTTCCGGCACAGTGGTGGTTGGAAGAGTATTGCAAAGCATGAAGGAGAGTGTTGCAGAAGTTGGGGTGATTGCCAGAGAAGAGGAGAGAAGAATCATTTAATGGGCTTGTACTCTGATTTTGTTTCAAGCCAAAATGTTTGAAGCTTCAGAAACTGAAATTTGAGGAGATTGCAGTTACAACCCTCCAGTCAGGAGGGTTGTGGGATGATTTATTGCAGCACTTAATCAACGGAAAGGATCCAGGGAGGGGAAATTAATTGTCATGGGGAGAGGCGATGGAGCTGATCAGAGAGAAGGAGGAAAGCAACATGGAGAAGATTTCATTTGCAGACGTTGTGAGAAGGAGAGTAAAGGAGAAAGAAAAAGAAAAGAAGAAGAAGAAAGAGGGTGTGAAAAAAAAAGTTCATAGCATGTATACAGGGTAAAGAAGAGAAACCATCGGACAGGAATGAGATTTGGGACACAGTTATTGTGCCTTTGGGTACAAAAGCTCAAGAAGTAAGCACTTTTATTTTGATTAAAAATGAAACATATTGTAACTTATTTTTTGAAATAGCTGTGAGCTTAGAGACTTTTTGGGGAAGATTTGAAATAAAAAAAGACATGTTTCCATGGAATAAATATGTGATTCAAGCATTTTTTCGAGAGACTCAAAAGAAAGTTAATATATAATTTTGTACAGAGACTGATAAAGAGACTGTAAAATATTATTTTTTATAAAATTTTTGTTCTGAAGTGAAAAGTATTGTGAACATTTTTGATAATAGAGGTTTATGAATTGAGGCTTGGGAATGCAATGTTATTTTGAAAATAGAAAATGGTAAAATTGCTCATATTCCAAGTACAATAAACGTGAATGGAAATAGAGCAGTAGTTCGATATTGGGGTGAGCCAAAACCACATTTTTATTGTGTGAAGGAGGGACTTGTGTGGGTAAGTGTAATAAAAAAATGTTACATGTGTGAGGATTTTGGTCATGATGTTAGAAGATGTAATATTATCAAAGGTAAAAAAGCAGAACATTTAAGGGTAGAGGGTGACAAGGAACTTAATGTAGAAAAACAAATGAAGATGAAAGTGAGGACTTAAACCTACATGATAGAAATCAAATGGAAGATGTATTGAAAACAACTAAGGAAGTAAAAGATAGAATGAATTAAAAGATGGGAGAGCCTGAATTAAAGTCAGATGTAAGTGAAGATAAAGAAATTAATTGGAAAGTTATAAAAAATCTATAGGAAAGACAGTAAAAGACAGAAAATAAATGATACAGGATTTGAGTATGAAAATTACAAAAGCAAATGAGTAGAGTAATAAAATAATTTCATTTAGATTAAGAAGAAGAGAGATGGATAATCTTAGAATATTATCATTTAATGTTAATAGTATTAAAAGTCTGGTTAGGAGAATTGGTATTTTGGAATTAGTATAACAATTGTGTGGTAGGCATAATAGTATTAGAAGATGTAAGAGGATTGGCAAAATGAGACTGTGCAAACAGAGAATTTGTGGAAAGGGAGTATAATTTGGAATATAGGAAATGAAACTTGCTCAGGTGTTGTAATACTATTCAATACATGTATTTCTATATTAGATGTTACCTCAGTTAAACTGGGAAGACTAACAATAGTAGATTTTAGATGGAAAAGGAAAGTTTATAGGATTACTGCAATTTATGCACATGTAACATATACGGAAAGAGAAAAGTTATTTAAAGAAATATTTGATTATATAATAGTCAATATGAACATTATAATAGTAGGAGACTTTAATTGTGATCTAAGAAAAATAAAAAGGAATGACAAAGCGGATAAAACGTTATGAATTAAATTTTGAGGTGTGGAGGTTTAAGGTTATGGGATTCAAATACATTTACATATAGAAGAAATAACAGTTCTGAGATTGATTATTTTGTAATTTCTGATAGTGCAAAATTTAAGACAGAACAAAAAGTTCAGACAGGATTTTCAGATCATATGGTTATATGGATAGAAATTGAAGAAGACAGTGAATATATAAAAACTAGAAAAGGGATTAAAAGAATTAATGAGAGTAATTGGCATGAACAAGGCAAGGAAAATATAATACAACTGTGAAAGTAACATCAATGAAGAATTGCTATGTGAATTGGACAGAATGGTGGTTAATATTTAAAGAAAAATATAAATCAAACTATTTAAAATGGGAGAATGTATTAAGACAAAAAGAAAATAGGAATATATGGCATTACAGAATAATAAATTAGAGTTATTGGAAAGAAATTAAACTGTTTCTTATATAAAATAAACAGAAATATATAAAGAGGAGAATAAAGAGAAAAAAGGAATATTGTATAAATAAAAGTATTTTGTTCAAGGGAAAGGAGGAAGTTTTACCTTTTCTGGCTAAGAAGGCTAAAGAAGATAATGGAATCATTTGAGAACTGAGAGATGAGAAAGGGTTGGTGGTAAAGAAACAGTATGAAATTAGGAATATTAAAGTGGAATTTGTTAAAAAGACAATCGTAAATCAAGAATTAAAGAGAAATAATGAATGGAATATAAAACAGATTTAATGAAAATATAATTAAGGATATAGATAAACAGATTACCTTGGCAGAACTGGATTTAATACTGAAGAAAGTTAATATTGATTCAGCAACTGGTCTGGATGAGATAGGGTATTTAATATATAAGACTATGGGATCTTGTCAAAAAAGAAGAGTTATACTATATGTGTATTGAATGAATGGTTACAGGATCGTATTCAATACATGCAAATATATAATGGAGTAATGACATTTATATGGACAAAGGAGAAAAGATGGACATAAGTTGGAGAGCGGTGGCTTTAAATGATACCGATTAAGATTCTATAAATACAAATAAGATAAATAAGGTGTTAGAGGATGGTGCATATGAAATTAAAGGGAGGGGATGTCAGGAGATGCTAATGATAGTCAGGGAAATAGTTGAAGATATAAAGGAGGAAAGCAGCACCAACTCCAAAAGGCAGAGTAAAGCCAAAGCTCATACAACAAACATAAAACAAATTCATCAATGCAAGAATAAAATAAAATGTTCAAAAACAATGAAGCTTTTGAAAAAACACCCTTCCTCAGTGCAAATGATTCACAATTAACATTTTCTTTTAAATGTATTTCCAAAAGAACACAGCCAATAAAAAAAAAACATCAATTACAGCAATCAGCGCTAAGCAGTAAAATTCTTAAAGGACCAGAATATTCAACTAAAACACATTTGTCTATACTTTAAAATCAGTTTTAGTGACACTGTCTGATTAAGTCTAGGTACAGAGTCAGCCTGTAACCAAATAATCCAATTATACTCTTTTATTTCCAGTTTGTTATTTATATCTCCTCTGCTCAAATTTTTATAAACTTTATCACTCTAAAAGGCAAAACATGATCACAATCATTTTCACTGATATACTTAGCTAAATAATTTGTACAAATTTTCTTCTGATGTCAGATCTATGTTCTCTGATTCTGTCCTTCAGTTTTCTTATAGATTTCCCTACATAGAAACTTGTACATGCATTAAAGGTTGCTAAGTATATAATGTTTACAGAATCACGTTGCAGCAGAATTAAAAATATATTTCATTTTGGTATTAGGATGAATAAAAGTACTAACCCTATTAATAAGACTGCAACAATAGCAATTATAGCATAGAACAGTGTTAGTTCTATTCAAATTGCATCTTTTGATGGTTGTAGAGGTATCCTTATAAAATAGATGTTGTTTTAAATTAAGGCAATTACAGAAAGAAAATCTTGTTCGATTCTCGGCTGGAGTGCCTTCTGTGTGGAGTCTACATATCCTCTCCACGAGCGACGGAACATTAAAAAGACATGCAGGTAGGTGTGTGAATGTGTGTGTGCCTTCTCTGAGGGTCTATCTAACTAAAACAAGTTTGAACGTTGTAATATCGAACCCTAAAGTCCGAATATTGAAAATAGTGAAGGCACAGCACATTGACTTTTTTCCAAGGGAAAAAAATCGGTGGGCCATTTTCGGGATTTTGCTATTTCCTCCACTGTGGTGCGATCTCAGAGTTCGTATATTTATGTAGGGGGGTGTGGGGGTGAAGCCCCCCCACTTTAGTTTAAGTTTAAGGTTATTTTTTTTGTCACTGAACAGCAATTTTTTCCCCTGGGAAAAATAATCGATTTTCTGTGTTTTCTGTTTTGTTGGGTTTCGGATTTTAGGGTTCGATATTACAATGATCGAACTTTTGTTTGATGTTGTGATATAGGCCCCTTCTCTGAACAACTTGATACTGTAAAAATCCACTACCAATCATAAGCGGACTGGAGATCCGCTGTGGCAACCCCTAATCAGGAAAAGCCGAAAGAAAGAAAATCTTGGTTTTATATCAATCACATTCCATAGTTCAGGTAAAAATATCAAAATACCCCAATTTTCACTTATAATTTTCTTTATACTACTCGTATTTCTATTAAAAGTAGTTGTATATCATTATATGTCCTTCCATCTAGGAGAAATAACCCATTAATAGATAGGCATTTGTCTCCAAAATAAGGGCTAGCTTGACTATGTCTCAAAGTTAAATCTTCATCCATTATAACATTTAATGAAACTTCATCATACCCTCATTGAAGGAGTTCTTGATCTAATTCAAGAATTTATTCATAACATTTACCAGAATCTGTATTCAATCTACTCATTCGGGTGAATTGCCCATTAGCTATGCCTCTAAAAGCATGAGGGTCATGCATATTGCTCCAATGCAAACATGTATTTCTATGTACAGGTTTCTTGTAAACTGATGTATGTAATTCAGAGCCATCATAGAATAGGTAGACATCTAGAAAATTTATATTATATGAGGAATTAGTCATAAAAAATTTCAAAAAATCAGTACTCCTATATTATTATAATATTATATATATTATTATATAATATTATATATTATAATATTAGTATAATATTCAATAAAATATATATAATATTATATATATTATATATAATATTATATATTATAATATTACTATAATATTCAATAAAAAAATGTAAGTTGTTGCATGTCTTTCAGATCATATAGCTATTTGGGTAGAGGTGGATAAGGTAGGGGGTTATAAAGGAAAGGAGGAAAAAAGATGACAGGAGATATTTTAGAAAGTGAACCACTTATGTAATAGGTAGATCAGTAATGTGATGATAATTTAAAAATGAAGGAATTTTATAAGTCTTGGATGAAATAGTGGCAGGTGTTTAGAGGAAATATAAAAAGATATATGTGGAAGATGGAAGAGATGTTAGAGGAATACAGAAAGAAGAGTATAAACAGATGTTAAGAAGTATGAATAGATTTCTGGTAAAAGATGACAAATAATTTTTGGAAAAAGAAAGGGATTTATATGAGGAAAGTGAAAAAAAGAATTGAATCATGATTGTATAAGCAACAATATTATTTAAAAGGAAAGAAGGAAGAACTGACTGTATTTTGGCAAAATGGATCAAAAATAAGGATAGTCTAATTATAGTTATGAGAGACAGTGAAAGCAATGAAAAATATACACAAGCAGAAATTGTGGGCATAGTGGTAAGGTATTTTGCATTTACTTTTGATAGTAAGGAAGAAGGTGATGAGGTTAGGCTGGATGTAAAGCAACCATAAAAGGAAACTTTTGAAGAGTTACACAATACTATTATAATGGAAGAATTAAATGGTGCATTAAAGATGGTTAATGATGATTCTGTTCTTGGGATTGATGAGATGTGATATAGGACATATAAATGTATAAATAAAAAGTGAAAAATATTTCCAGTTGTATTAAATGAATCAATGGCTGGAGAATGATATACATATGTGAAGGAATAATAAAATCAACGTGGAAAAGGGGGATAAAAAGGATACTAAGAACTGACCTTCTGTAAAAATGAATACTAGTGGATGATAAGATTTTAATAAAATACTATAAAGGAGATTTGAAAATATTATACAAGAATGCATTATGGAAATACTGTATGTTATTAAGAGGAAACAGAATCAGAAAATGTTATGGAAAGTAAGAGAGGTGGTAGATGATGGGCCTGATTCCAAAAGACTTGTCCCGGGATTCAGCAAGCTCTGCATGATGTGCAGCAATAGTGCAAGAGCTGCTGCATGCAATATGGCAGACGAGCAATCCAGGAACGAGCTCCAAGGATATGCACGAGTGCTCCTACACTATTCCTGCATGGACACAGCTCCTGTATGCTAATTACCCCATTTGCAGGTGATAGCCATGCAAATGAGGTGAATTAGTGATCCAGGAAGCAGGCAGGCATATGTGCAGGAATAGTGTAACCTGCAGAAATGTACTTGGCTACTAACTGAATACATTTCTGCAAATTACAAAATGGTGGCATGACAGCTCCAAAAAAAGCATGCATTCAATGTAGTAGGCATGCCAATAGCCACATATATGGCCATTGGCATGGGAAATAGTTGTAAAATTATAAAAAATAACTTTTATTTTTTTTGGGCCGATTTCGGACGTTTAAGCGTAGGGCAGAGGTACACAAATGGGATCGGACCAAAAATAAGAAAAAAAGTTCAAAATAAGCTTTTAAACCAAAATCAGCATTCTGCCATAAGAGTCAATGGCATGCATAAGACAACAATACCATAGAATAGTGGTTGCTAAGGGGGAAGGCTGAGTGTCAGTTTTGTAACCATGCATTAGCAGTCAGTTTTATGCAAATGACGGGACTGATACTGAATCACAAATTTCCTCTGTGTGTTAGCTTGCACCCAACTGTGTAGGTGCAGCAACACCATGGTATAAGCATAAGAGGTAGATGACCTCATAAGGGGGAGTGTCATTCATGCTGTAAGCTTATTGGAGCTCTGTGGCCCATGTTTGCCCTTAGCTAAGCACAGCTAAGGAAGGGGGTATGTCTGAGGCTGCCTAGCAGTGTTTAAATTGCCTAAACAGGTTTGCACGCCGTGCACCAGGTTTTAAACAAACAAAAATAAAAACAGGAAATAGCAGCTCTGTAAACATCTGAGCACTGGGTATGTGCCGTGCGCCTCGGGGCTTAAACGGGAAGGCAATGGGAAGGGAAATCAGCAGTAGGAAGGCAATCAAGGAGAACTAGCATAGCTGGCAGGTGAAATGTATCAGAATCAGCCAATTACACAGGCAGCAGCCCAACGCAGCCCAGCATACTACTATAAACTATGCAAACATCTTTCACTCTGGTTTTTCCCACAAACTCTACACCACCGGTGTACGCAGACAGGGAAATTTTACCTGACAAAACTAACAAAATAATAGGGGCTGCTGTCGCTCTCATACATCAATATGTGAAAGAGGCTGAGGGAGGTGAGGATGAGAATGCTGATGACCAACCCACAGTGAGGAGAAGGAGAAGAGTGTACAGACCTAGGGTAACCTACCAGGGGCTACATGAGCTGGAGATTGTGGAGTGCTATAGGGTGGACAGGGACATCCTACAGCAAACTGTTAAGCTGTGCCAGCCACATCTCACACACAGAACCAACTGAAGGGAACCCATCCCAGTGTGTACCAAGGTATGTGTAGGCTTAAGAATACTAGCCAAAGGTACCTTCCAAAGGCCAACTGGGGATATCATGGGGATCTCACTCGCATCAGCATCCAGAGTAGTCCACCAGTTCCTTGATGCCATGTCAGCACATGCCGGTGACCAAATATATTTCCTCAACACCCGTGAGGCATTGACCAGCAATATGCATCTCTTCCACCAAATAGCAGAATACCCTGAGGTAGTGGGTGTTATAGACTGCATGCACATACACATCAAAGCACCACCCGGTGAGAGGAGTAGGGTCTACATAAACCACAAGGGCTTCCCCTCCATCAACTGCCAGGTCATGTGCGATGCCCAGGGCATTATAATGAATGTGTGTGTTGGCAGCCCTGAAAGCTATCATGACTCCCACATCTGGCATATGACACAGCTGTACCAGAGATTTGCCAGTGGGGACATCCCACATGGCCACCTAGTGGGGGATGCTGGTTATGCACTGGAGCCGTGGCTGATGATACCCATCCGAAATGCACACACACCTGAACAAGTACTCCATAATGAGGAACACGCACTAACCAGAATCATAATAGAGCATGTGTTTGGGATGCTCAGGTCATGGTTCTGGTGCCTGGACATATCCGGTGGAGCCTTGCAGTACTCTCCAGCTACATGTACATAAATTTTCATTGTATGTGCCATGCTACACAATATGATCCTGTGGAAACAGATGCAGCAGGAACAGCACGGGGCAGGGCCACACAGCCCCACACCATTGCCAAGGCCAGCACAGGCATAGAGTGACTTGGAGGAGGAATAACCTGAGCTTGCTTATATAAGCAGAAGGAGGCATGCCCAGTATGCCCAGGCTTTGGCAAAGAGGCCACGCATAGCACATACACTGACACGGTAGGAACCCAGGGAATGACACCTCTCTCTGACTTGCACATACAGTAAAGGGGATGCCAAACATAACACTACCTGTTCTTTACCATGTATAGGGGTTTAATAGCAGTGGAGCACAGATTACCTGAGCTGGCCCAATTTACACGATAGATTGTTGCATGTGTACAATATGCAGGGCTCTGTGTGTTAGGTTGTTGTGTGTTGTATATTGCGTGGAAGTGGTCAGCATGTAGGCATGGAGGGTTGTGTCCCAGTGGCCTATGGCTAGTACTGTTGATGACAAGGCTATATACTCACAACTGCATTGCCAACCACAATGCATCCCAGCAAGACCTAATTCAGCAGTCATCCATACTCATTGTTCAGATGTCAGTATCTGTCATCATCTGAAAGATGGACATGCCATGAATGTGGGCCCATACATACACACAGTACACAGGTGGAAGTACCCTAGACAGAGTACATAAAATTTAACTGTCAACTGAACACACCTTTGGAATTATAGATACACGTTAGCAGCACGTTAGTTGTCTATGTAGTATGAAATACTGATGTAGTCTGGCCAATCACTGGCAGACCACAAAAGGCACAGTTATGAAGTAATGAGAGACTGCCTATGTCCCCACGCAAGGCAGCATAAGGGGAATGTCCCAGGTATTTATGTGAGTCAGCTACAAGAAGCTTCCATATCACACATGCATTCAGCTCACCCCACCATCAGCCACAGGTTTATCACAATTCATATCCCTGCTGTTGGGAATGAGTACAGTATGAACCCCACTTCTGTATGGGAATAACCATAGAATGCAGCATGCTGAAGAGGTGTCCCATGCAGGTGTGTTCCTAGCTGTAAGCAGCACCCTGTCAGCATCCAGAACAATGGATTAATATGGACAGGAACTATTGCCATTAACACCTCGCATACTTACCCTGTCACCCCAGGGGAATCCACTGGCTCACAGCCTAGGACTGTAGGAGTGATAAAATGCACTGGCCCGCTACTGATGGCCTGCATCACTACCAAATGCCCTACAGTCCTCTGTCAAATGCCTGTGCTTCACCCATACTGCCAAAGTATATTATCTCATGGGGTCCCAACTTACAACATAACACAGTCCACAGGACACAAATGCAAGGCCATGTCGACAAATCCCAGTAACATGCCCACCATGCCCGACTGCATGAACTGTGGACCAACCCCTAAATACCACTGGGATAAAGGGACAACTATGGGGATACTTCTCAGATATCGCTTGCATAATGTTATGAAGAGGATAGAATAACAGAATGGTGGGTGTAGAAGCATGGACTCCATGGAGTGTGTAAAGTCTGAAACTCTGATGTGTGCCCATACTTCCTCTGCCTGCAAACCCAGTAATGGGTGGCTACAAACCTGCTCGTAAACCACAATGTGAAGGGGAACTGACCAGATATATGAGCCCTGCCTCTGGGTAACCTGGGTGAATCTGTACAGCTGAGAGGTATGGCCATGGCAGGATATGGCCATTCTGTCAAGTCGATAGATGTACAAGCAGGGGATCCTCAGCCACCACAGTACCAAAGCGCTGGATCATTTACACAGACCCATCAGCAAGAGTCTGCAGCTACCCTTCCAGAATGGCATGCGTGTGCAAGAATATGTAGGCTGCAGACCACAATACTGGACACAGCTTCATTCATCTTGTATAACCCAGGAAATAACTGTGAGCAAATAAGTATATCTGTCAGTAGATGATGACATAATACATCACAGTGTAAAACAGTACATATGTCTGAATATCTCTGCTAACACCAACCATGTAACACAAGCAGCACAGACACAATAGTTACAGTATCCCACTATCTTTCGCCCATTGTGACTCCATATTGTCAACCTATCTACAGATATCCTGCAGAAACAGGTTGCTAGCTGTAGGTGTAGAACACAAAATCCTGGACTGGAGTACAACCTACCTGGAATGGATTCACACACTCAATACAGAAGGTCATACTGGGCATGCTCCTACACTTAGAGAAATGAAGCCCATGTCTGACAACAATAGTGGACTATACATATCTGTCAGTCGCAGATGTCTGTACACACACACCACATTACATACCATTCATGCTTTGCACACACATTGGATAGGAATACTCATACATATCCAAGGCCAACACACTATAATAGGTCAAACATACACACACACAGATGTGGGGAAGAGAGAGGCAGACAGTAACAAAGATATTGCCATCATGAGGCCTGTCCCACCCACTACACATCCAATTGGCCAATATCACATGATGTGCAAATATCAATCACTGTAGACATTTGCTTTTGGTAGCCCTCAGCCCTATAGTTGTGATAACTGTGTAACATGATAGTACAAATCAGTATTCATCTAGCACTTGTATACCCAGTCCAGTCAAATGTAAAATTGTGTGTGACTGAGTGTTGTGTGTGTGTTTCCGGAGCAATGTTTTATGGCCCATTCACACACACTGCACTTCCCACAGCTTATGCTAGCACTCATGCTGATGTCAGTCACCTTGAAATACCCCTTTGAAGAAGGGCCAGCCCTATAAGCTCCATGGTGTGTGTGATAACTATGTAATACTATAGTGTAACATACTAGTTAGGTAGGATTTCTAATCCCAGACATGGCAAACTGATGTCTTTACTTCAAAGATGTTTGCCCCATTTACACCCAGTACACATCTCAGAGCCTGACGTTAGCAGTCCTGCAGATATCATCCACCTTAGGAGTACCTGTTGCCAACCCTAAACCATGTTAGGTCAGCGGTGCACATGGTAAATGTGTAACATAATGGTCCATAAAGATTGTTTGATAGAGTTTTGAACCTCACCCCTGGCAAATGTAAATGTGTGTTTAGGATAAATTATTTTTGGGATCTCTCACCCACTATATTACCCAATGCCAGTATTTACAAGGACTGGTGATGTTCCTCACCTTAGAAGTACCTTGAGACAGCATCCATCCTATAAGCTCCGTGGCACGTGCAGTAAATGCGATGCACTGTAGTAGCAATACATAGCTAGGTAGGGGCTTGAATCTCAGTACTGACAAGTGTGTGTGTGTGTGTGTGTGTGTGTGTGTGTGTGTGTGTGTGCCATCTGTATCCTGTGTGGAAGTTGCTGTGATTGTGTAATAACAGGATGTATTGCGGGGTGGGTTTTGCTAAATTATTATGTTGACGACCTAGTATATGTCACAATGTCCACTTTACAAGGACAACAGAGCCAACAACCACTATATTGGTAGTTCCCTGTATATTGCCTCACAGATAGCAACCACAGTGTGATTGCAGTGGACTGCATGCCTGTTGACCACAATAGTGCCACTCACATCAGAAAGTACTGTGATGTATTACATTCCTAACTGTGTGTTATTCAGCAAGTAAAAGGACATGGCACTCTGTTCCATCCCTACAGTAGGCAAATACATGCTTACAGTCGTCCTTTTGCTATGTTCCTCACTGGATGCCTGTAACAACTGTAGACTCTGCAAATGTAACCCACAAAGGGAATACCATGCCTTATCAACATGCCCTGTATGGACAGATGCCACTAACTCCACTGAATACCTGTATCATGCTGTCAATGTAGGTGCAAACATGACCTCAGTCCCATAGCCAGGTCTCACCAAATAAGGTCAGGAAAGCTACATCAGAAGATAACAATCTGTCCACACAGCATGCCCCAAAGACCTCAAGTACACTTCCACATGTCAAAGAACATGCATGTGGGACATGTGCACAACCCAGACACTGTCCATGTTATGGAATATAGATCACATACATGGGAAGCAGAGGACATCACTGGCCACCCACAATAATAACCCAGATGAGTGGATGCTGAATAGAATACCCACCTGTGGGGGCCACTCCAGGAACTACACCTCTGAGCCAGACTGGAGACCATTGTCATGTGGCCTGATGCCAAGGTATTCCCTTTACCTAGACTTGTACAGCCTTCAGGCCAATTCACCTACTACACACCTGTGAAGCAATGAACCTATGCATCTCAGTGCTGACAAATGTGTGCGTGTATGCGTGTATGCGTGTGTGTGTGTGTGTGTGTGTGTGTGTGTGTGTGTGTGTGTGTGTGTGTGTGTGTGTGTGTGTGTATGTGTGTGTGTGTGTTTGTTCACGTGTGTGTGTGTGTGTGTGTGTGTGTGTGTGTGTGTGTGTGTGTGTGGAGATTAATGATTTTGAAGCCATTCACAATCACTACACCTCCCATTGCCCTACTTTAGCATGTCTGCTGATGTCACTCATCTTGAAATAAAACCCTTTGGCCATGTATCAACCATATAAGCTCTGTGGCACTTGTGATGACTGCGTAATACTATAGTGTAGCAAACTAGTTAGGTAGGAGTCCTAATCCTGATCCTACTAACTGTGATAATGTGTGTGTTTCCCTGAAAGAGTGTGCATGTGTCTTCGTTGGCACCTGCTTTTGTGCACATTCACACTTAGTACACTTTCCTTATCCCTCCTTTAGCACTGTTGCTGATGTCACTCACCTTCAAAGATAACTTTGGACCGCTCTTCAACAGGTAAGCTCCATGGTACATGCAATAACTGAGTAACACTGTAATAACAATACATAGTCAGGTAGGGGTTTAAAACTCAGTACTGGTAAGTGTGTGTTTGTGTGTGTGTCATCAGTATCCTGTGGGGATGTTGGGATGATTGTGTAATGACAGGATCCATTGCAGTGTGGGTTTTGCTACATTATTATATTGAGGAACTATATGTCCCATTGTCCACCTTACAAGGCCAACAGTTTTCAAACACTGTAGAGGTTGTTGCAGATAATCCTCAGCCATAAATGTGTACAGCCATGTGCAATTACTATGTGACAGCATGGATTAGTAAACAATATAGGCAACTGTTATAATACTCAGATACCACTCTCCACCCAGGGATCATACACAAACATGCCTGGCTCTTACTCTCTCACTCCCTTCCTTTCTTACTTTGTCTCTGCCTCTCTGTCTATGCCCCCCCCCCCTCTGGTGGATGTGGAAAAGTACATCTGTTTTGCATAGGCACCAGCTTGAGTTTTGTAAAGTAATGCTCCTGATCAGCTGATGGCCTGTGCATGAATTGCAGTCACCCACTTGCTAATTGCATGTGGAACAACTGTGGTATCATTCCTATAGCCAATTGCATGGAAACACACTCCAGTAACTAAGCAATTCATGTGGTTGTTGGCCCTTTTCCTTCACTGTGAGCAGGACTTCATGTCAGTGTTTGACAAACGGCATCACAGAGGGTAATTGGAAATACCTCTTACAACATACACTGTGGAGACAGGCCAACAAACAGGAGGGGATGTTCCAAACATGGGGACAAAATGTAAGTATTGCTGTTCTACATTTGAAGTAATCTTGGTTTAACAGGGTTTGTGTGGATATGGCTGTTCTACATGATTTAAGTCTGGCATGACAGTGTTATGTGGCTGAGGAAACTCTCACCTGTAGGGCTATCTGCAGACTGACCAGAGTTTGGAGTCTTACATGCATTGTGTTACTCACACATTTCGTATCTTTAGAAATGCAGTAGCATACTCTGGTGATTGCAGTCAGTACATGGTGACATCCATGTGAATTACTGACTTCATATCCCTCAGATGAGATATGTCACAACAAACCCTGTTACAGCAGGAAATTTCTCAGTTTATCATAGCAATATGTCAATATTGGCCCTGTGTCTGTGCCTCCGACCCCAAGTCTGTCACCCTTTGTCCATATGTCATACAGAAAGAGGTGCATATGTACAGTACATCATTATTTACTGACATCATACCTAATAACAAGCCAGTGAGATATCAGACTGCTAGACATGTTATGTATAGTAATCCCTATATTTGAGGACAAAACGTGGACATTCTGTTGTAGTCTGTACAGTAGTGAGGTCTGTGAACATATGGTAATTGTTAAGAGAGTGTATATTGTGAATATGTTACTTGGCCTGTGTACAGACTGTGGTAGATGTCATTGTTCTTGGTCCTGTTCTACATGATGTTGCATGCTGCTCCAGTTTATGGTACCCTATAAGCGTACATGTTTGTAGGGCCAGACTGACACATGTCCCATATCACAGTCAGGCATCAGACTACATTATGTATTGGCTCAGTATATGTAGGGTTAGTATGTGAATGGCACATATGAGGATGGTTTTGTTCACACAGTCCATATACTGTAATATTAATTAGGCTTGCCATAATGTGACTGTGACTGTGTTCAGATTGGTTGTAGGTATGCACTTTCAGACTGATGTATGTTACTCTGTGCTGTTACATGCTTGTAGTGCCTGCTATATTTGCAAGTACATGTGTATTCTCCCATAGGAAACTTGGATCAGTGTTGTGGCAGTCTCCCTGTAGTTTGCACAGTACTTTGTGACATGCCTAGCAGCTCACTGTATTTACCTAGTGTGATGTTATCTCCAGATATTTGTCAGATGTACTGCTGCCTGGCCACCATAACTGTTGTGTATTTCTGAAAAAGCAGTGAGATGCCATAAAGATGTATCTCAATAACTAGTGGGAAGTATGTGGACTTGGGACCTCTGCTCCTCTGGTTAATATGTGTTAGGACAGACAAGAGTGCGTGAATGCATCAACTGTGTGAGCTTATCTATTCCAGTATTTTTGTGATATCCCCGTTTACATGGCTGTAAACATCCACTTTGTCATGCTTGGTCCACATGTCTTGCACTAAAGAGTTCGGTGTATACCTCTGGACTGACCAGATTGTGTCAAACTGTCCATGTTTATTAGTCATGTCTTTGCTGTATTCCACAGGATCATTATTGCGATTTTTGTGGTACGTCACTAAGATTACATTATGATGTCTGTATGTAACTATATGTAACTGTATGTAACTGATGGCGTACATGTCAGTATCAGAAGTGACTGTCTGTTAACACAACCCCTGTCACTGAAGCAACATTCTACATTTATACTTGCAGAGGTTGCGACTATTGGTGCTGAGGTATGACTCCTCTACATGTTATGGGCATGTGTCATATATAGATGGATAGCTAGATAGCTAGATAGATAGATAGGTAGATGGATAGATAGATAGATAAATAGATACACACACACACACACACACACACACACACACACACACATATATATATATATATATATATATATATATATATATATATATATATATACATACACACACACACACACACACACACACACACACACACATCTATATATATATATATATATATATATGAATATATATTTAAATCAATATATAGATATATATAAATATATATGTGTGCATGTGCATGTACATGTATACATATATCTACTTAAGTATATTAAGTATATATATATATATATATATATATATATATATATATATCATATCCTTATGTATAAACATGAATGTTGTATTATATCTCACCATATGTATCTGATATGTGTATATTTAGATATAAAAACATACTGATTCAACACTATTTTCACTAACAAGTACTACACAATTGTAGAAGTCAAAGTAGTTGTTCACTACTATTCAGTATGTGTACTGACAGATATATTGGAAAAAACAACAAGCATCTTCACAGCTGTGGTCGCAAAGTGTTTAACTGCTGTGACTATAGTGTACAGGGTCTTGGGTTCAAGCGCTGTTTCTTTTGTTGCTAGGCAGAACAAGGACTGTTGGATACAGAGTGGTTAAGGCAGTTTTGAGCAGCTTTAAGCAGGTTTGCGTGGGTTTGGGTGAAGCTAAGCAGTGCTAATGTACAGTTAAATGAAAAAGCGCTTACATCGTGTAGGCTTCGCTTACCAATGAGGAAATCTGCGTAGCATTTACATTTCAGTAATGCTTACTCCTGCTAAGCATAACTTAGCCTTGGTAATCAGTGGTCACATTTCAGACTGTGAAAATAGCAGGGTAATGACACCTTTAATAAGTGTATTTAATTCCATGTACATAACATGCTTCTATGTCCTGTCATTATAGTAGCAAGGGGTGTGAGTATACTGTATGGGACACCTGAGTATATATGACTAGTACAACAATCTTTTCTCTTTGTATGTGTTTCATACATGGGTAGTATCCCAGGTTATATGCAGTCACACTTGCATGTATTGTATCATTACGTTGCTAATGTTAACAGTGCTTTCCCAAGTAAGAGTAGATTTCAGATTGTAGTAATGGAACCATTCACTGACTATTGTTTTCTTGGTGTGTGAACTGTGTGTTATTAAGTATTTGCTATTGGATACCGATCTGATATGTGGATATTAACTGTAGACTACTATGTGTATAGGACATGTCATTGAGGGCTGCTGTCATGTAGTAATGGCATACCTATCAGTGTCAGACATCTATCTGTCAAAACATTCATCCTAATGCATAACCTCTTGGCCAGCTGATTTCTGTCTGTCCTCTGCACATATGTGCAGATGTCAGGTATCCATCTTGGCTGCTTACAGGCAATCTATGCTTGACTTGACACTGACATATCTGCCCAGCTGTGTTATGAATGCTACAGCTAGGAAACCCCATCCTGTATGCACCACATGCCATGGATACCTCAACTAGACTACTACAGTCAGCAGAACATGCTTGGGTACAGGTCTCCAACCCAGACACTGGCCATGTTATGTAATATATGTTGCATACATCTCAATTGGAGCACCTCACTGGCCCTCTGCAAAAGACAACCAGATGATTGGATGTTGCATTTAACTGTCACCCTGAGGATCACTCACATGGCATCAGTTGATAGATGGCCTGCTGACAAATTTTAGGTGGCATGATACCACTATACCCACATCCCCGACTCTTCTCAACTCTCCATGGACAATATCCTGGTACACACCTAGGAACATCTGCACCTATGCACCCCAGTACTGACAAATGTGTCAGTGTGCATTACTGAGAATAACAGTGTCTGTGTGTTTGTAAACTTGTAGTTGATAATACCCTGAAAGCCTTCTCACCCACTACACCCCCCATTGCCATAGTTAAAAATGGCTGCTGCTGTAATGGACATTAAATGTATATTGTTACACTCTTCACCCTATGGGCTACCTGGAGCTTGCAGTAGTAGCACAACACTGTTGTACAAATGGGTAGATAGGCATGGGTTACCCTCTGAGTCTTGGCAAGTGTGTGTATGTGTGCAAGTGTGTATATTTGTAGGATACAGCATTCTGAGGCAACATTCTCCAAATACAATACACCTTGCCATTAAGTATAAGGGATAGTGATGTTGCTGGCATTAGCAGTGCCATGACAAACCATCACCCTACTATCCCTGTGGCATGAGCAATAAATGCATATCCCTGTAGTAGCACTGATGAGATAGACAAGGGGTTGTATTGCAGTCCTGGTCAATGTGTGATTGTGGGTATGTCAGAGCATTATCATGGGTTTCAGTGAGTAAAATATCCAATGTGGGGTGTGGGTTCTGGGTATACTGCCTTTACACCATGGTACCCCCAGTACATGTCCCAAGGTCCACTGTATGAGAACCACTGCCACCATCAACCATACAGGTAACTGATTACGCTATCCAGCCCAATGTTACATGTGCTGTGTGTAAAATATCTGTAACAGAATGGACTCACTGACAATGTAGTTAGCACTGATAAAGCTAGGTCTCTCAGATGTGTCTATGACTGTTATGTGTTTGTCAGTGTGTATATGACAGTATGTCATGCTATGTATTATTCATTAACACCCAGTACATCCCCCATTACCATACTGTACAAGGCCTGGTGATGTTCTTCACTTAACAAGAAACTTGGGACACAGCTCATCCTAAAACTGTGTGGTGTGTAGCAATTAGTAGCAATAAGTACCTAGGTAGGGGTTTTACTCTCAGTGTTGCCAAGTAAGTGTGCATGTATGTGAAGGGATCTACTTCAGTTTGCAGAAAATACATGTCCGAGGAGGTCATCTGCCCAAGAACTGACTGGCAAATGCTAACATTTCAAAGTAACCATCTTGTGGAAATTCATTCCATCAAAACTAGTAGTAGATGTATAAATGCCCTCTTCCCCACTGTACAGCTGTACAGCGATACTGGAGTTGGTATATATAGTTGGGTGTAGATGTTGTGGGCACAGCCACCCTCATTGGGGTTATTGTTGTGTGTATCCTCCTGCTTAGTCTGCTGTAATACTGTACAGTTTATGTTAATAGGTTAAGTAGCTATCAATCACACTATGTGCTGTTATACACCACCCCACTTCCACCAATGTGGAGGGCTGTGCCACCCACACCATCACACCTATGTTTACCAACTCCAGGACTGCACTACATTGTATAAGAAGACATATACCCTGCCAGTACCATCGTCAATGACATTAAACTAGCAGACTGATTATTTACTGATGTGATGTTTTGCCTATTTTGTCTTGGTTAAATTGCATTGGGTAAAATGGGTTCACTGAAAAATTAAGTACATCCATGTGTACAGTATTCTCTGTGTATCTCATCAACACCAAAGCGTGTGTGTGTGTGTGTGTGTGTGTGTGTGTGTGTGTGTGTGTGTGTGTGTGTGTGTTATACACAAACATGTGGTGTGTACCACCCAGTACACTTACCATTGTCCAGTGTAGAAGGACTGCTGACATCAGCCGCCATGCACTCACCTGTATTCACCCCTCAGACCTACCAGCCATGTGGCATATGCAGCAACTGTTATACAGACATGTTTCTTGTGTTCAGCTGTACCCAGGATATGACACAGTCAATGTGTCACCACAGTGCTATACCCCTTGTAGGAAACTACAGCAGACTAACATCCTTCTGATACATAGACATCTAAAACACGAACTGAATACATTATGGAGACCACAATCAGTCAGTGTTAATAACAGCTATAATGCATCATGGCTGATAGCTACACATCCTGACATGTAAGCATTAAACTTTCCAGCTGAAAACATATTACATAACATTACATTGTTATACCTTAGTACATTCACCCTGTGCATCAGAACCATATTAGCTTGTCCCTGCATCGATGGTATGGAAGACAGGGATGTGGCACATGTATCATCATATGCACAGGGTCTGTTGTGGGTTTGCCAGAGACCTAGGATGAGTCATTTTTGTCATCATGTGTTAGGGGGATTTATTATCAATTGGGCTGTGCAGATGTGGTGTATGTAGATATGGAGGTGCCCTAGCTGAGTTGGTGATGTGTGTTTTTGTGTGTGTATGTATGCACACAGTTCTGCCATGTGGCTGCCCTATACAGGGGTTTGTTGGACAGCTGCAGACCTTACATGGCAGGGTGTGCAGTTCACCATCTCTGGCCATGAACACGAGAACTGTGCCTGTCAGGGTTTCCACGGGCACTACCAGGTACAAGCCCAGGTATGGTACTCTCCCCTGATGATGACAAATGTCTGCTGGATCTGGGTCCCTGTTGGGACAGGCAAGGATCATGTGCAAGTGGCCTGCTGTGGTGTGGACAGAACCCCCCCTGCAGTGCTGGTGCTGGTACTGTCACTACGGGTGCGGCTGTGACTTGTTGCACTTCCACGTAGACCCCACCTGTTGGTGTTGCTGACCTACATCCACATGGCTGTCACCCTACTCCTACCATATGCTCTAACACAAACATTGCACAGTCAGGGATTCCCACCATCTCACTCAACCATCTATCCAGGACCTCTGCAAAATAAGGCACCTGCAAGATCATGGATGTTGTCAAGTACAACAGAATGGGTAGCCCTCTGGAGCTTCAGACTCTGTCTGGTATAATGTTCCATACATGCCTGTGCCTCCATGACAGCCCGAAACATGCACCTGGTGACAACTGCTGTGGCACTTCTGCCAGGGACATGATGGCCAGCAGCCCTCCTATGAGCACCCCTGTACATCTGCCTGTGTGGTACCTCGCCAGTCATCTGGCTATGGCTGATGTGTACAGACACACTTGTCATAGTCACCACACTGTCCTGTCCCATTCCACAACCTGCCAACTGTCCCTCATCTATGGCCACTGGGGATGGGGTATGTATAGGCAATGTGACTGTGTGCAGGGATGGGGTGGATAACAGTGGAATATCAACTGATGGCACTGTTTCAGCCCCTGACAACCCTGCCTGTGCCTCACCATACCTATCATCATTGTCAGAGTCTGTATGGACACTAACATCAGTTTGCCTGCAGGAGGGACCCTGACCCACCTCGCCACCTGTGAGGGGAAAACAAAAAAAACTAATTTAAGACCTGTACATCATTGCTTACCTCTATACACACACACACACACTTAGAGGTGAGGTGGCACAAAGATATTACACAGACTCTCATTACCCAACTGTCAACATGCATGACATATGACAGTCAGCATGCACTGCAGCTATACTCAATCCCTGTTACCAACATTATACATCTCTGTGATGCATGAGTTGTGTTAATAGGTGATGCCCCTTCCCCTGGAACACACTGCACCCATGTACACAGTATTGCTGTGCACCTGTTCAGCACCCCGGCATGTACCGTGCACCAAACCTCACGAGTGTACACACCATTGCTGAATGTGTATATGTGTGGCAGCTATGTTTGCTCTGTTTCTCATAGCCCCTTTGTGTTTGTCTGACACATACCTGGGATGATATGAGACAAATGTCAATAGTGAATGCCTGACCTCTGATTTGCAGATCTCATCTTCAGCTGTGCATATATGAGCAATAAAATCCAATTACACTGACAACCTTCAAAGCTTACTGTGGCTATGAGGAGTGTACACACCCTTATTGACATGCCAGCTTCTTCCCTGATATGTAGTGGGGCCACAATACTGCATATGTTAACATTACACATACCTGATATGTGACATATGACCTGTGCAATCAAATGCAGTATCAAACAAATGTGTTAGTTGTGCAGATGCTGATTGAGATGCATACAATATGTGGGTTGCATAAGTGTGCACACCCTTAACATGATAGTTTGTTTCAGCACCTGTTAAGTGAACTACAGCAGTCACTATTCCTGGAAGGGGTATACTAGCATGACTCATCTTTACTTGCCATTATTTGGTCAGTCCACCCTAAAAATGCCCCCCCAACTCTGCCAGATTGCAAGGTCAGTTCATGTGCACAGCCCTTGGAGGTCACACAGTGCCTTCACTATTGCTGTGGAGTCAGGCTTATGTCTGGCACAATTCATGACCTTGACTGTGTTCAGATACAGCCATTCTTAGTGAGCTTTGGATGTATGCTTCAGTTCACTGTTGTGTTTTAGGATGACACCCCTCCCCATCCTCAACCTTTTTGCAGATGCTTGACAACTATGGGCCACACATGAGTGTCATTCTGCAGTGTCTCAAATTCAGAACACCATGTCTGCCAGCCTAGTTCCTGCTAATGAATAGCAAACCTATAGGTGTACACTGGCACCAGCAGGGCACAGATGGGGATTGTGGGCCTGAGGTGGAGTGAGGTGTTGCTTGTGCAGCACAAGTATCTTTATTAATACTGTCTATAGGTTTCAGCCTTGCTCTATGTACACCACTACATATTGCAACACATGCCTTTGGGAGACTTGATGGATGCATATGCTACCTGTAGAGAGCCCTGGATAATGTTTCCTGTGGAACAACTTTTCCATCAGAGTACTCTAACCCATAGGCCACACTTATGCAGAGTCCAGGCAATTGTCAACACAGGTACTGCACAAGCAGTACTTGCTAGACGTTCCTGCAAGTCCCTTAGTGTTGCTGCATGTTTCTGGGCAGCCTCCATGACCAGTTTGCAACATGTGTTGTCATCTGTCTTGGATGGGCATCTGTTTATTTTCTACATTAATGTTGCCCCATACTTCATAGTCACATACATGACTGCGCTGTTTGCATGGTATATGCAATAGTGAGGTAAGGCTATGTCTCCCACTCCTGAGTGCTACCTTTTGGATATGGGATCCATTCCATGGTTTGTAAGATGTGTGCAAGCCACGACTGCCTCTGTTGCAGATGAGTGGGCAAATGTCATGGACATACTTCTTGGACAGCAGACCATTACTTAGTGTGACATTGATGCCCTGTACTTGATGAAAAGAGTGTACTCAAGAAGAGTGAATGCTGTCAGTACCTCAAAAGCTGCTTCCACAGTATGTTATTTGAAGTGTGTGCACACATATGTTTCCAGTGTTTGTTAAGGTATGTATTCCCCATATCTGTTGTCCTAATATAGGATTCCAAATTACACATTCATTGCTCATGTTAGGATCACATTGCAGGTTATAAAAGGTGTTGAATGTGGTATTGTGATATGCTGTTGTGTAGATCTGTAACAGTTGCCATTGTAATAGTGGTATATACACTGTTCTATCCACTGTATAAGGGTAATGTTTCAAACATGTGCCTACTGTAGGGCATTTGTCCCACCATTATGTTCATCTCTGTCCACACATCTTGCAATGACAGGTTGTTAGGTATATTGCAGGACTCTTACATACCCTTCAGATATGCCACCATGGTAACCAATGTGATGCAGTGCAGTTAACAGCAACAGTAAGTGAACATGTACAGCATGCATTATGGGTAGGTGTGTTAAATGTGTGCATGGAAAATATCATGGCCATAACATGGCCGGTGTATTGGCAAACCTGAACAAAAAAACTCCATACTCACCAGCTACAGGCTGCTGCCTCAGAGATATACCAGAGGGACCTACATGGTTGTGTGAGAAATTTAATGTCAGTAGCCACACCTGTGGCATTGGTGGGAGCAGCATTTCAGTACATCAGCAGTACAAACCCACAATATTAGAGCTTATGCACATCTGTTCATTACTACACTGCAGCAAAAGACTATGTTATCTGACATATGCATGAAGATACTTTACATATGAAGATGGATAAGCAACAGTGGTCTACTAATGTGCCCTGGGGCCTTACCAGCATGCTCCTCATCCATTGTGTAGGTAGCACCCACCTTCACAATGCTACCATCAGGTTCCTGGCTTGGCTGGCAGGCAGGTGCCCCAAGGCTGGCAAGGATCTCCTCAGCATGTGTCAGTGGGGGCTGGATGGCATGACCCCCACCTGTGGCTAGCTGGACCCTCCTAACTGCAGCAGCATGCTGATGGGCATGGTAGATGAGGTCAATGCAACAATGTCGCACCCGCTCATAACTGCCGTTATGCAGGCCAACATCATTTACCCTGTGGACGAGCTCGTTCCACAGGGCAGTCTTCTCCCGCAGATCATGGGCTGTACGCCCAAAGACGGTTATGTGGTGATGCATGAGGTAGTTGATTATTATTTCATTCTCCTGTGGAGTATAAGCAGAGAGACGCTCCTGGGACATGGTATCTGGAAGACATAAATAAGAACAAAAAGGTCTGAGGACCTCATACTGCAAGGATATAATAATAAGGGGCTAAGACAGTACCCCTAGCGAAATTTGTGGATGAAAAAGCTAAGCACATTTGGGTCAATAACAAGACTATACTAAAGGATTCTTGGGACTTTATAAGAGAACTCACACCTGAAGTTTACAAAGACGATTTATTGTTCATTACTATTGATATTATTGATCTATTCTCAAGTATTCCCTATAAAGAAGGGATGGATTACTTTGAACGGAGTATTTTTTCAGATCAAAAAATGACTCAGGAAGAAAAAAATAGCTACAGTTGCTCTCATGGACACAATTTTAAAATACAATTTTTTAGTGTTTGATGGTGAATACTATCAACAGACTAAAGGGGTGACCATGGGAGCAGCATGTGCACCTACATACGCAAATATAGTCCTATCACAATGGGAAGAACGTTATATAATTAATTCCAACTTTAAAAAGTATTGGATATTGTATCATAGATTCTTGGATGACATTGTAATGTTTTGGATTGGAGGAAAACAAAAAAATTTGGAATTTTTTGAATATATTAATGCAACAAAAAGTTTTCTAAAATTTACATATGTCATAAATGCAGATATTCTAAACTACTTGGATGTGGAGGTTATTAAAGTGGACCACAAGTTTAAAACCAGGGTGTTTAGGAAAATAACATTTTGTAATTCCTACCTACACTACGATAGTTCCACCCCCCCCACTGTAAGAAAAATATAGTCAAGGGACAGTTTGTGAGGGGGTCGAGGATGACAAGCAGAGACATAGACTTTAAACAAGAATGTGACAAGTTGGAAAGAATGTTTCTGGAAAGAGGTTATCCTACTACATTTGTTCAGGACATTAGGAAGGAGGTAGAGGAAGGTAGGAAAGACAGATTTCAACCTATAAAGGGAATTATGGAAAGTAATACTATGAAAGAGAAAAATAATGGTCTCAATAAGAATGAAGAAATATCACAAAAAAGATTAATTATACAATTCAACTCTACTAATAAAAATATGAAAGATATTATATGTAAGGAATGGGAAAAATTCCTTTTATTTACGGACATGGAGGAAGTAAAATATATGGTACCAAAAATTATATATAGAAACCCACCATGCATACGTAATATGATAGAAAGAAATGCTCTAGAGAAGAGAGGGACCAGTGTGAGAAAGAAAGGTACCTTTAAATGTGGACGGTGCCAACAATGTCCACATATTATGAATAAGGGAGAGGTATACATTGAAAGTAGGAAAATGAAAATAAGAAGTGAAGAATATCATAATTGTGATACACAAGGAGTTGTATACTTGGTAATTTGCCAGAAATGCTGCGCATTTTATGTTGGCAAAACCGAAAGGTCCCTGAAAAAACGTATCTATGAGCATTTGTATGATATTAGTAGAGCAAAAGAGACAAGTGCATTATATAAACATTCGAAAGAATGTAAAGAAGCTAAATACTTATGGTTAGTATTGGAACAGGTTAAACGTGATATCAGAGATGGTCCATGGGAAGACATCTTAGAGAATAAGGAATTAAAGTGGCAGGTTAGAATGGATGCAAGTAGGAAGCCTGGCCTCAATGAAATGATTTCTATTAGACCATTATTAAAAATGAGAACCAATAAAATATGAGAATATAATGAAATGTTGCATCATGGTTTTACTTAATATAGTTGGTTTTATAAATAATATATATAATAGATATTTTAACAATGGTACAATTTTTAATATTTTTGTGTGTTGTAATTGTTATTTAATATTGTTGATTATTTATATATAAAGTAATATTTATTTATAATAAATTATAATATATATATAAATTCTTTAAAAATGTTTTCTGGTTTACATCAAATATATTGTTCTACATATTCCAAATTACAAGATTATTTTTGGGATGTAATTGCAGGTTTTGCACACTAGGGAGAACCACTAACATTAATAAGTGAAATGAAGTTTTTTTATGAATGTGGTTTTCAATACACATAGGATTTATATAACTTTCTCCAATGGAAAATATTTTTTATCTAATGAATTATTTTATATTTATTATTTTTCATGTTACACAAATCAAGACTGAGGTTTATGCATTAGTAAATAGTTGAAATGAAGTCAAGTTAAAAGAAAAATGAAAGTGTCACGAATAAAATGGTCTTTCTTTCATTCTCATGAATATGTAATTAATGTCACTGTATATTAATGAGTAATAGACCATAGGGATTGGTGTTTTTGAATTTAAATGTTATGTTTTTATTGGTTTATTGCACAATTAATTGTATATTTAAGTCATGGTCAATGTTCATGTAATTGTCTGATGAAGTCCTGATTTAGAGGGACGAAAACGCAATTTGTTTGCTGTCTGTGAAGTGCGTTAATAAAGTGAACTGTTTTCTTCAAAATAAGCTGTTTCGCGACTTTTGTGGCTCTTGGGAGGATTATCAGTTTTATTTTGGAGCTGCAGCCAGTTTTTTGCTGTGCAAGGATATAATAGTTGTTAATTGACATCTCTCTCTCCTCCACCATATCTGCAACAATAATCTGAACACACAAATCAGTGGGTATGTTTACACCAAACCTACTGTTGGGACATATATCCTATTGTGCAACAAATATTGAAATGTGTTTCTATTCATGTTCCATGTTGAAACACTATCATTGGTGGCCTGTTGCTAACAATGTAACCTGCATGCCATTGTAATGGCCACTGTGGTTCCAAATATGCATGTGTTCTGCTTGCTATGCAATTGTTGCAAATCTGGTGTTTTGGGTTAATGGGAATATTCATGCATGCTGTTGTAAATAATCCTGGATTGTGTTGACTATTACTACCCACATATGTTCTAAGACTGCAAGTCAGTAGCATGTTTGGGAAGGCTGTTCCCAACAGGACCACCTCTCCCACCTCATCTAGCCATGACACCAGGCCACAGCACATCTGGGACCCAACCTGGGACCTCCTCATCCTCTGGTCCTGCACTACCTTCAGATGGAACCACCTCAGGAGATGGTGCTCACCCCCCCCAGGACCATGCACAGACAGGATCCTGTCACCTGAAGTCAGGTCCAGGGTCTGGTACATAGGGAGCTCCGCAGAGAATTGGGGGGTCTGCTACACCAGCTTGAGGCCCTCGTGACACAATTAGAGAGTCAGCCTGCCACTACTGCTCAGCACCTAGCATAACCACCTTCAGGGCCACGATGGTGCAGCCGTGACTGCCCATGTGTGAGGACCTCAGTCCCACTGTTTCTATTTGGGGGCTCATGGGCTTCCAATTTCCAAACACCCCTCCCTGTCCAAGGTGTTTACCCACCACGTGTCATATACCACATCTGTATGCTGTCTTGTCTGTGTTGTCTGTCTTCCGACCCAACCTACCTCTCCAAATATACCTACTATCCTTCCCCAATATCCCACTCTCACCTTAACAAAAAATGGCAATCTGTTCCCAACACAAATTTCACACCATATATAACTGTCCATTTCGCACCCGCTTACAATTACTTACAAGTGCCTTAATCACTATGTATCCAACAGCCCTTGTTCTGGCCAGCAAATAAATTATCAGCCCTTGCAAGTGTCTAACCCAGGACCCTGAACGCCATAGCCACAGCAATTTACCAGTAACCCATCTGAGCTGCAGATATGTGTGATGTTTTCTCAAATATGTCATGCAGCATAGTCGTTCAACAGTAGGGAAAATGTATTTATTTATATATATGTGTATGTGTGTGTGTGTGTGTGTGTGTGTGTGTGTGTGTGTGTGTGTGTGTGTGTGTGTGTGTGTGTGTATATATGTAGACATACATTTATATATATATATATATATATATATATATATATATATATATATACAGAGAGAGAGAGAGAGAGAGAGAGAGAGTGCATTCAGACATCGGATCCACACTCTAAACTTCCTTCCTCCATAGCTCCACTGTTCTGCCTTGCTATGAAGCAGAGCATCACATGTGGACACAGCCTAACATTAGGGGGGATATATTGAGACAGATCATAGATAAGCCTATTACAAACCTATGAAGTTTGTGCATGATACATTTCACATTACCATGACTGTTCTGAAGGTGGTGGAGTCTGAAACTCATGTGTCTATCATGACTTCATTACTTCCACCTTCAGCTGTTTGCCAGACTTATATACATGTTTGGAGGAACAGAACAAACACTATGATGGCTTAAATCTTGTCATTCTATGCAGATATGTAGAGTTGACAGGTATGGCCCACTGCCCACTGGGCCAGATGCTATGTCCATAGCAGTTGTTCAGCAGGACATCATTACAGCAAGTCTTGATGGCACATATAAATCTTTCAACATCAACTATCCCATTATTACATACCAAGTACTACATTCAATTACATGCTGACATGTTTCACATACCTGTTTTATTATTGTGCTCTCTTCTGTGTACCTCTTGGATATCTTCCTTTTTTTTCTGTAGTTTTTTCTTGTATTATTTGTGGGGTTTTTTATTTCTCTCTCTCTTTCCCTCTATCTCTCTCTCCACTACAGGGATTGAGCTGGTTTGAATATGTTGCAGCATGGCTTTTGTAGGTGATGCTCATAATCAGGTGATGGCCTCTGGACCAACTGGTGTTCCCCACTTGCTAATTGCATGCAGCCAGCTGTGTAGTACATCCAATAGTCAATGTCATAGCAACCCACTACTATAAATGACTACATCATGTGGGCATTGTCCCTTGACTTTTCCTGTATGGAAGACATCCTTCCTGTGTATGGGCAGCAGTGTTATAGACAGTAGGTAGCAATACCTCATACAACAGAACTTGCGACCACAGGCCAACTACATGTTTGTATAAGGTTCCAGACCTACGGACAATGTGTGAGTATTGCTGTTATATGCATTGAATACTGCTAGTTTTACAGGGTTTGTGTGTACATGCCAGTTTTGCATGGATTGCAATCTGTCTGCATAGCTCTCAATTGTGGGCCTATCCACATGATAGCCAGAGGATTGGTTGTTATGTTTTGGCTGTTCACCACACAGGTCTTGTCTCTGACATATCAGTGGCATTCTCTCCGTTGATTCCTGTCAGTACATGGCAACATCCATTTGTGTTTCTGACTTCAGATTCCTGAGTAAGGGTATGTTGCATCCAATCCTGTAACACCAGCAACTTTCACAGTGTATAATAGCAATATTTCAAATATGGTCCTGTGCTCCAGCCTCTGTCCTCCACCTATATACCAGGCTTTGTCCAGATGACATGCAATAAGAGGTTGTTAGGTAATGGCCTATCATTGTTTAGTGCTGGCATTCCTGCTTTCATTCCAGTGATGTTGTGGACTCCCACACGAATTGTGGGGTACGGACCATATATATGAGGGCTACAGCTAGACAACATGTGTGTGACCTTGTACAGTTCAGAGGACAGTGTATGGAGAACACTGTTATATGCCCTTTTAAGACATTTTATGGGGGAGGGGTATTAAATGTTTTTAACCTAGGCTGTTACAACATGTGAGGGATATCAGTAGTAAGAAACATTAAGGTATATTGCTGTACATTTTCATAAGTTTTACCATGGGAACAGTGGTGGGCTAGAGCTTACTGTCTTGCACACAGTTCTGTTTGTCAGTGTGATAGTGACATTTTAAGTTAAGCATTGTTATGTAACAAATACATTTACATTGTGACAACTAATACTTTTCCCTTAGAGGTTGAGCACAGAGTGTAATTGGAGGCTGCTGAACTACATCTGTAATTAAATGTTGATTGGTTCTTATCTTCAAGGCAAGTGGGGTTTTTTGTTACTGTTGTACTACTTGAAGGCCTTAGCCTGGACAGCAAAGTATGTTATGTTTTTCAGATTACTGTATCATATGTTTTGTTTGAGAGTTGCATTAATCAGATATTATGTATTTCAAACACATAACTGCTATAAGAAATGACATAACTGAAATAGTACACAAATAAATATTTCTATGTATGCAAACTTGTGTATGGTGTCATGTTCTTTGCATTGTGTGAGGGTATATGTTTCATGCAATACTTCTCTTTTGTAGGAAAGAAGCAAACACTGGCCATTTTAAAACTTGGCAACTGTAGGTATAATGGCCGGTTGATATGCTATGCACCCTCTATATCTACTCTTTTTATATGTATCTATAAGTAGTAATATATTTATATGTCTATGTATATATATATATATATATATATATATATATATATATATATATATATGTGTGTGTGTGTGTGTGTGTGTGTGTGTGTGTGTGTATGTATCATTGGAATGTTTACTGCTTTCACATTGTACATTCCCTGTGGTAGACTGACTGTTCTGCATGATATGTTAGACATATCATCCTGACATCTTACAGCTGAGATGGCTTACTGTTATCTTGTTGTGGCTATGTTGTGCAGGGTCATGGGTTCAAGACTTGCAAGTGCTGGTTATTGCATTGCAAGGCAGATCTGTTCATCTGTGGAGGAAGGGATAATGGCAATAATTACAAGAGATTCCTATTTTGGGCCCCTTCATCCACATTAACAGTGCCTTTGGTCAGATGTTTTGCAGTGAGAGGTTCAGAGTGCGGACCCAATGTGCGAATGCAATACACACACACACACACACACACATGTATGTATATATATATATATATATATATATATATATATATATATATATATATATATATATATATATATATATATATATATATATATATATATATACGCATACATCTACATATATAAATACATTTTCCCTACTGTTGAATGACTGTGCTGCATGATATGTTTGAGAAAACATCACATTTATGTAAGGCTCCAATGGCTTAGTGGTAAATCAGTGTGGCTATGGTGTGCAGGGTCCTGGGTTCGAGAATTGCAAGGCCTGATTATTTTGTTGCTGGGCAGGTCAAGGGCTGTTGGATACAGAGTGATTAAGGTACTTTTATTTGGTTGTAAGAGTTTGGGTTTGCACGATGGTAAGCAATTGTATCTTTTGGTTAAATATGCTTACAGAGAGTTAGCTTGACAGTGCTTAATCTGTGTAGCTATTGCTTGCCACCATGCAAACAGGCTTGAACCTGCTTACTACTGCTTAAAAGTGCTTACTCCTGCTTACACCACACTAATTTCTTTAAACGAAAATAAAAAAGGGGTTATAGGAAAGTGGTGAAAAAGGGGCACGTAGAGGGAAAAACTATATGGAAAGTAGCTGGGGATGTGCAGGACGGGTGTAGGGAGGGTCCATAGCTGTCCATTTCTTCTACAGCAACAGCTGTGCATATGTACTGAGAGAGGGGTGAGGACAACAATAATGTGTTCCGAAGCCAATTAGACCAGATTACATGTGTCCAGTGGACAATTGTGTGAAATGGACAGCTATGTATGGGGCAAAATTTTTTTGGGGAACAGATTGCTATTTTTGTTAAGGTGAGAGTGGAATGTTGGGGAAGGATAATAGGTATATTTGGGGAGGTAGGTTAGTTAGGAAGACAGACAAGACAGACAAGACAGCTTACAGAGGTGGTATATGACACATGTGGGGGGTAAACACCTTGGATGGGGAGGGGTGTTTGTAAATCAGAAGCCCATGAGCCCCCAAATGGAAACAGTGGGATTGAGGTCTCCACCCATGGGCAGTTACCACTGCACCTTCACGACCCCAAAAGTGGATGTGCTGGGGGCAGGCTGACCCTCAAAATGTGCCACGCGGCCCTCAAGCTGGTGTAGCAGATCTCCAAACTCCCTTTGGAGCTTGCTATGCACCAATCCCCAGACCTGACTTTGGGTGACAGGATCCTGTCCGCACCCACTCCCAAGGGGGGGACAAGCCCCATCCCCTGAGGTGGTTCTACCTGAAGGTGGTGCAGGACCAGCAAATGGGGAGGTCCTGGGGTGGGACCCAGGCATGCTGGGGCCCAGTGCTATGGCCAGATGAGGTGGGAGAAGTGGGTCCACTGGGACCGGCCTTCCCATGCATGCTATGGTGTTGCAGTTTTAAAATATATGTGGGTGAGTAATAGTAAACACAATCCAGGATTAGTTATAGCAGCATGCATAGATATTCCCATTAAGTCAAAACACCAGATTTGGAACAGATGCATAGCAAACAGAACACATGCATATATGGAACCACAGTGGCCATTACAATGGCATGCAAGTTACATTGATAGCAACAGGCCACCAATGATAGTATTTCAACATGGAACATTAATAGAAACACATTTCAATATTTATTGAACAATAGGACATATGCGTGGAGGGCGTTCCTTTGCTGAAGGTTGTGCGTTAGGCCCGGCAAGCCAGCACGTAAAAATTTACTGCCAATCATTAGCAGACTGGAGTTCCGCTGTGGCGACCCCTAACCGGGAAAAGCCAAAAGACAGAAGAAGAAGGACATATGTCCCAACAGTAGGTTTGGTGTAAACATACCCATTGATTTGTGTATTTATATTATTGTTGCAGATATGGTGGGGGGGATGTCAATTAAGAACTTATATATCCTTGTAGTACTCACAACTTTAATGATAATTTCTCTAATCATTAAGGTACAGGTATTATTACAATACCCTATGGCCTTGCTTTGGTCAGTGGTATGTTTGTACACAGTGTATACTTCAACTGTCTTATAGCTAAATTCTTACATATTTTATCTGGTAGACCTGTGGAGGGAATGTTTGTTAACACTACCTGACTGTTTCTACACATATTCCCAGATTCAAAGTTAATATTATGCACATACCTCTCAATCTCTTTATGCACACACTCTGGACAAAGCTTGACAACATGGGCGTACAAATAGGGACATGTTTTGAATATTGCTGTCATAAACTTGAAGAGTTGCATGAGTGACAGGATTTCTTTTAATATACATTTTCTGAAGGTTTTGAGGTCTGAAAATCAAATGTATGTAATTATTTCGTGATTACAATTCTGAGATCACTGATCACTGATTTGCCAGGGGGACAGAGGAACAGGCAGAAAATATGAGCCAATTATCTGGACATTCTGAAAAATCTGTACAGTTGAGAGGTATGATTATGCATACAGCTTATTACCACTCCCAGGATTCGAACCATGGCTGTGTCTGCTAAAAATACAACACTTGAAGTCACAATAGAGTGTGCTATTTGGATATTACTATCTATCTCTTCAGTGTTTTCTGTCTAAGTCTCTTTTGATTGTACAATCTGATCTTGTACTTAACAACAGTCTTATTCAGACATTCCTAGACATTTTTTTATGTAGCACAGTGTGGGTAATAGTGGTTAATACATTACTATTCAGAGAATACAACAATAAATGCCATACAATATCAGAGTAAACACAACCAGTCCAGGATTTAGAGCTTTATTGTCAGGCAGTTACAGTTTTATTTAAATATGACTTATATTGGCTATTACTGTCATATTGTTTAGTTTATTCAGCACAATCCATATAACAGTTTTTATAATGCCAGACGACTTTCTACTACATTATATTTATTTGGTATGACTACTACAAGCAGGATTGTTACTTACCAGCCTCGCAACACAGCCTTTGCAGCCTACTTGCATGGACTTCCTGATTCATACCCCTCTCAACTGCAGCTGTAAAGGAAATAGAGACATATGTGGGCATACCTATCCATCACATACACATGCTGGACTTTAGTAAACAGTAATGGTATGACTACTTACAGACTGCTGGGACATCACCCCTCTGCCTTGCTTCTTGGACCCACTCATCCAAGACCTCCCTCTTTCTCTGCTTCAAGTCAGCATAGTGGTGCCTGACCTGCTCACCAGTCCAAGGGATACCAGTGGCACTGGTGAGATCATGGGTGAGATGGTCCCAGGCTTCTGCTTTATATTGGGAGCACTGGTACTGGCCCTGCAGCAGTCTCTCATTGTGTTTTTTTACCAGGAGTCCTACCATGACCTTGGACTCTTTTATGCCCCAGTGCTGTGCCCGGAAGCACAATCCCTGTCCAACTCCTGTCATCCTGCCTACAGTGGGAAGCTGCAGCCAGTTATGAGCTATATTCCTGCCTGTGGGGTTTAAATATGGACGATTTACCACTCTTTGCTGTGATTGGATGGTTTTGAATATGCTGAGCTAAGCTAAGCTATAAGCAAACCTGCTTAGCTAAAGTTGGCATTGCTTAAAGGGACAGGTTCAGCACTGCTTACCAATGGGAAAATCCACTTAGTTGGGCTACACATTGCTTAGCAGTCATATTTACACAATGCTTACACCTGGTAAGCAGAGCTGCAGAATGCTTAGCATTGCTTGTTTTTCATTTTATAGACTATCTGCTGTCTGGCATTGATTCATCATTCATTATATATTATACATTTGTTTATTGTCCCTGACATCCCCCAATGTGCTTTCATTACATTTATTCACGTGTGACTATACTGTATGGGACACTTGTGTTTATATGGGGATTTCACAACTTTATTAAATTGAAACCTCACATCTGGACCTAATGCAGTACTCCGGTTAACAAATATATGTTATTTAGTAGGTAATACTAAAAAAATAAATGTTTATGTACTATTTTCACATGTAAAATGGTTATAGTGGGGCTTGAACCAGGAATGGATGGCTCGCAAAGTGCACACTCTAACCACTACACTATTGCAACACCACTTATGTTGGATGTCTCTTGCTATTTAACTTCTTGTGCTGTTTAAGCTGGACTAAGCGTAGCTAAGCAACGGGCACACCCACACAGCTGCGCTTAAACTTTATCGCATTTATAAAAAAAAGTTTTGTTGTGTTATATTATCTATACCCTTCAGAATATCCCTGCTAATGCTAAGCCTGTTATTTTATCAACTGTCTGCTTTGTGGGCCAATTGTCCCTTTTGGCTTTGTCCACATTCCTTACTCTGATGGGTTGGGAGGTGTGCGCTATGTGCTTATGCCACCTTTGTTATCCTTATAACTTTTGGCTTGGTAGCATACCTCTCAACCTTTTAGAGCAAAATATCTGGACAAAGTCTACAATGATGGGGGGACAAATAGGGACAGATTTTAAATATTGCTCTTACAAACTTAAAAAGTTGATGGAATAATAGATTTTACATTAGCACAAATTTTATGACGGATGTGTGGAGTCTTAAACTCAAATGTTTTGTCATTATTTAATGACTTCAATCCTCAGCTATTTGCCAGAAAGGTACACATTTTAGGGGGAACATACCAAAAATATGAGGCAAACATCTGGGCATTCTGCGAAAATTTGTACAGTTGAGAGGTATGTTTGTTAGATACAATTGTCCCTTTTGACTTTGACCACATATTTTTTGTTTTCCTGATGGGTTAGGGGTGTTACGAGTGTTCTTGCTTGTTTTTAATTGCCAAAAGGCAATTCTGGAGTGCAGAGGGTATGTGTATTGCGAAAGTTCTGCTCTCAGACACATCCCCTGTGCTCATACACGGAACTGTGCCTGTTTTAGAGCATGGCAGTACACCTTCATAAATATGCATGGCGTGCTGCTGTGCTGAACAGGAATGGTCCCTGCCATGCAGGAATAACTTATTCCTGCATGGCTGCTTGCTGAATCCCGGGGTTGCTCTGAGTGTAAGGGGCCACTTATACCCAGAGCAGGCTCAGAGGAGGTCTTTTGAAATCTCATCCTTTGAAATAAGCTTGGAGATGCAACAAACCCTGTCTTCAGTACACAGTATAGACAATACTCTACTACTAAATGACAATGTAGTCAGGAACCTTAGTACTTGGATTAGCAGTTCCCTCTCCTTCAGTCATGGTGCGGCAACTGTAGCCAGAAAGTCCATCTACTTAGTATTACCCACAGGTAAGGGTAAAACACTCTGATCTAAAGATGTTCAGCACTGATTAGACCAATTATAGAGTACAGTGTACCCTTCAGGATGTACCTCACTTAACATGTCAGACAGAAACGCCTTGCCCACCTTGAGATAGGGGCTGTGACCTAATGGTGGATGTTGGCAAGTCATTGATGGTGGTGAAACTAAATTGCCTTGAGACTGCTATGAATCCAATGAATCAGAGGTGTAGGGGGTGGCCCACCCACAGTAGCCTGTCTAATGTCCTTGTCCCACTGACTTCCATGGATACTCATGCCCATAGCACATTGGTCAGAGATACGATCATTGTTATCTATGGCCTTTTCATATAGTATTCACATGGTTGAAAATATCTTCCCACAGTTGATATCATAGTTGTCTATGACATCTATTTCCCATGATATCCAAACCATGCTGCCTAAATGCCTGAGTGAAGATGTTGTTTTACTCAGACATGAAATGACCAAGCCTCATCCTTTTACCTGCTGAAGATACTATAAAATATAAGAAATCAGTAGTGATACTACCACTTGTATGAACACATTAGTGATGGATCCCAGAATGCTTAAACAACACAACAGGTTATAGCCCATTTGTGTAAAAAAGCCATATTTGTTCTCCTGTGCGTAGTGCCATATAATAGGGTTTGTTGTAAAACACTTTTAGGTCTGGCACACAGGACAAATGCAGGTCTTACCAATAATAAATGCATGACTATGGTAGTACAACAACAATGTTAATGCAATGATGTATAAGTGGTATTTGCTGCAATGATTGAATCGTAGTATGAGAGGTGAATCCCAGCATTGCCACCATACATGTACAGCATCACAGGTTTTAAATCAGTTCTCTTGGTACTAAATACATGGTATCAGCATGATTATTGTCTATCTATCTACACAGATACAAAATACATTATTGTGAGAGGGGGTATACCCTTAGGGGCATAGGATACATGCACACTGATGCCTTGAATAATAGATAACCCCTACCACATCAAGATATGTTTTACAGCTACAGACTTGAATTATAATCCCTGGCTCTACAGGATTTAGCCAACCTTAGAATGAGTTCAGTGCCTCCTAATGCAGTCTTATTAGCATTAATTGAAACTTGTCCACACACAAGCATACAGACACAGAAAGACACGCACACACACACACACACACACACACACACACACACACACACACACACACACACACACACACACACACACACACATTCCTTTTTTGAAAGGGAGTAAAGGATAGTGCTACAGCACCAATATAATTTCCTCAGTTTATCATACACTGCCACCTATGAAATAGTCCAGCAAACTAAAAACACAGGTTACTGCTTATCCCTAAGATAAGCCATCATTTGAAAATTTTTATGGTAGCAATAACTTAAGAAAGATTACTTCAAAGGGAAGATACCTATACTTAATTCTACACCAGTTCAACCTGCATACTGTTAAGCTAATATGCATATATATATATATATATATATATATATATATATATATATATATATATATATACTAGAATCACTCACCATCCAGCCCAATACCATACTCATGGGTGATTTTAACTACCCATCCATTAACTGGGAGGCATACATGACCACTAACATGTGGGCTCAAAGATTTCTTGACTTTAAATTCAAATGTCCTGGAGCAGCTAGTCTGCATTCCCACTAAGGGAACAAATTTCCTGGATCTGGTAATCACAAATATTTGAGAGTAATGCACCCCCTCCTCACTATGATGTTCACATGGTAAGATCAGATTACAAAGTGGTCTCTCTTGAAATAAAGGTAAAACTAGTCCCCCCACCTAACCCCAAAGACTTTAAAAACTCTTCGAAAGTAAATTACCCCCTATTAAGGCACAGCATACCTAGTTTCCATGCTCCTTCAAATCCAGAAAACACAGAAACCTATGCAGAGGCATACACATAAAGCCTCTATGACCATCTAAGCAACAGCATAACAATGGCAGTACCAGACTGAAATAAACCCAGATCAAACTGCCAAAACAAGCCACCTTGGTGGGCTCCTGGTTTAATAGTTTATACAACAAAAGAAAGAAAATCCTGTCAAAACGTAAGAGGGAATGTCAACAACAGAGCAAAAAGTCCCTCATTAGTATAAACAAGTGAATCAGAGAACTAGTCAAGTCTATGAAAGTAGCCTTTGAGGTAAAAATAGCCTCCAAAAATAAGGATAACCACAAGGAATTTTTCAGTTGTGTCCACATCTCAAGGGCGACACACAACAATGTGCAGAATTAGTTGAAGATGACATCTCCGACACTCAGCAGGAAGATATAGCAAATCTGCTGGCCAACAAATTTGGCTCAAATTTTACCTCCCCATCATCCCAGTTCTCCTCCAAGAGATACCCTTAACCACTCCAATGCCAATTATCACCAAAGATCAGGTTGCCACTGCAATCTCTAAAGCTAAAAACACAGCTTCAGTGGGTCTGACAATATACAGGTTGCCTCTTAAACAGCTGGATCTTTATTTAGCCACAGCCACTGGACTGGCTTTGTCCCAATAGAGTGAAGGACAGCAACAGTCATCCCTCTGCATAAAGGAAGACTGTCTACTGACACAGGAAATTACAGACTCATAAGTTTGACTAGTCTTAAATGTAAAGATATGGAAAAATAATCACAGACCTGATAAATAATGACATAAGAAACCCCCAAACACTGGTCCCAACCTAGTTCGGCTTTGTCAAGGACAGGTCATGCCTACTGAATCTGGTGGATTTCTTTGAGAAATTCACTAAGGTAATTAAAACAGTACATATTGCCTACCTCGACCAGGCCAAGGCTTTTGACACAATTCCCCACTCAGGTATTATTAGTAAACTTACAAAACTGGGCATAAATGCCTACATCACCAGATCGATAGCCAACTGACTCATGGACAGGACATATGTGGTTAAAGTGGGTGACTCCATATCCAGCAAGACACCAGTTATTAGTGGTGTGTCACAGAGCTCAGTGATTGAACCACCCCTGTTTGGAATATACTTTTTTGAAGACAACACTAGTGTGGAAGGCATCTGGATAACAAAGTTTGAGGACATCTGCAAACTGGGGGCAATTATTGAATCCCCCATTGATGTAGATATCCTTCAGGAAGGTCTAGGTTAAACAAATGATTGATGCCAGAACTATGGTCTAAAACTAAATGAAAAAAAAATACATTATTATACCCTTTGGGAAATTAAATATCCCTGCAAGCTACAACATCAATAGCATACCCCTAAGAGCGGACTCAGAGTTGAGAGATCTAGGTACACAGATAGATAGTAGCATGAACTTTGACCACCATGTCTCCACAGAGGTGAGGAAGTCCTTCTATGTGGCACAACTTATAAGCAAAGATATGGAATCTAGATCCAATGAAATTATAGCCCCACTATACTCAGCCCTCATTAGACCAATAATCGAGTCAATGTGCCATTTGGTATGTACTCGACTAGGCACTTTCAGTAGCTGGAGTGAACTCAGAGGTACTTCAGACAGAAAATGCAGGGTGTAAACAACAATTCTTATGCTGATACAGTAAAAGCACTATCCCTTTACTCTGTCTCCTACCAACCATTATGTGGTGACCTATGCTTGACCTACAGGGCACTCACAAATCCAGTCCTGATGGAGCTGCTACACATCTGCAAGTAAAACAATGCAAGGGTCACCTGATCTAGGTATCTAAACCTAGTCAGTGACTCAAACAAAACACACTGGAGAGACAGATATGAGTCTCAGAGATTGCCTCTTCTTTGGCCAAAACATTATCAAGCCCTATAGTGCGCTTCCCTGGCCCTCTTCAAATGTAATTTGAATCAATGAATGGGGGATAACAAATTCACACCCGGGGTAATGTTTATGTCCCTTATGGACAGGAACAATCTGTAAGATACTCAAGGCATAAGCACAAATCCATGCCATGCTCTTGAACCTAGGGACCATATATCTGGTAAAATCAGGTTATGTTGACTAGGCTTGTAAGGATTCCTAAGCCATTAGCCTAATAATCTCTGATGAACCTATGAACACTAACTTATAAAATGGAGTAATTTGGAACCAAGGATCATTTTATTACTAATGAAATTATTAACATAGAATTGTAAAAAGGTCTAGAACCTAAGTGTGGTATTGATAAATTGCCCCCCCCCCCCACACACACACATAAAAAAAAAAAAACACAAGGTACAGGGTTTGATTGTCAGCTTTGGTTGGGGTTGGTGGTTGGTATAATGGTTAAGATGCTTGTCTCACAAATACAATGCACAAGCTCTGACTATTACCTTTGAAGGGGACATTGGCTTGGCTTAAAATGGCCTTCAAGGGCAACTAGCCTAGTACTTGTCTATGAAGGTATGAACCTCTCAGACATCACTTCCAGATCTTCATTTAAATACACCTCTATATGAGGAATTAACTTCATGAATTTAACCTTCCAGGATACTGTGTTTTATGTTGTAGTATTTGGCAGTTAAGACCTTGTGATCCTGCTAATTGCTATGAAAATATCCCTATATTCCTTTCTGCAGTATGCAAGCTGTCTGCACATTTAAAGGCCGGCATGTTACAACTACCTACCTCGCATCACAAAAACACGAGTTCTGGAATCATATACCCACTATACAACCCATCGACATTTGTGTTGGCAAGACTGAGTCTGTATTTTACTGTACACTGGAATGGTTGAGAAGATAGTATCCACTACACCGTTTGGTATTACCTTCAGCTTGATTACTTAATTATTGCAAAGAGACATGATATGTACAAGACTAAAATGCTGATCTAGCAAATAATGTTTCAAGGTATAAAATACCCATTTTACAACTAGACTTCATTCAGTACCTTAGTATCTCCTTTCTACATTGCTTAGCTTCCTTCTGATATAACACACAATGTGCCCCTCTCCTTGAATGTCTTCATATAGTGCTGGTCCCACCCATCTCTGATTCATAGGTATCTAAGGGAAGCACTTTAGTAAAATCAGGAGTTGGTAATACAGGTTTAGTGGTAAGTATCCTTTTTACTTAACTACATTCTTGATACGCATCAGGAGAACATTGGTCCATTACCGGAGCTTTTCCCCTTGAGATATCAGAAACGTGGCTGGGGTTCCATGTAGACAAAATGATAACACTGTCTACCAAAACAAACCATAAGGAGTTATAAAAACTGCTTTTCTTTGGCAGTAGGGGGTAAATGTTATTTACTAGTATCTATTAAGTCACGTATTGTCAAGTATCAGGCCTACCATACTTTCTCTATCAACTCATAAATGTTGGGCATGAGATAACTATTAAACTTTTGAATATTATTCAGTTTCTTAAGATCATTACATAATCTAACACTTTCAACAGGTTATAGAGTAGCATTTTTGGGCTGCTCCTTTCACTGATTCTTCTATCACACCTAGTTTGAGGAATTTTAGAAATTCTTCTCATACTAATTGTTCCTATGACAATGGTACTTTATAAGGTCTTAGTCTAACCTGTATTCTGTGTGCTGTCTCTATATTATATTCTGTTAGTTTAGTTCTCCCAGATATTTTTGAGAGCTCTTCTTTATCCTTAACAAAATGTCCTTTCTTTCCTGCTTTTGACAAGAATTCTTGCAGTTCATAGATTGTACTAGGCTAACCACCCTTGCAAGCCATTTTAAGCCTAGCTAATTAGCCCTTGTGAGACTCAAACCCTGCACCTTGTGCTTGTAAGGAAAACACCTTAACCATTAGGCCACCCTCCCGCTTGCACTTCAAAGACAACTCTGGTCTCCCCTGTCAGCAGTTTAGTTTACAAGTGGTCTGCAGACTTCCATTTTTCCTTCCATGGCTTCAGTACATTAATGTGGTAGATTTGCTATATCTTTCTGGATGCCTCACATTATAAGTTAATGCATTTCTTCATTCTCTCACCTTACATGGTTGTTGTCATTTAGCAGAAACTTGTTTTCTCTGTTAGGATCTTGCACTGCTTCTGTTTTAGTCGGTTAAATTCTCTAAGATGAGCATTCTTATTATCAGTTCATTGCATTTTATTGGCTTTTTGCACGCGCTCCCTTACTATGGCCATTGTCAGATTTAACCTATCCAATAAACTAACATAATGTCATATAATGCTTGTAAATGATGTGGTTCCCTTTTCTCAAATTTCTTTAGCAAAGTCAAGCAGCCATCTAGGATGTTTGTGACACAGATGCTTAGAGAGAGTAAATCCAGATGAAACTTGTAGCATTTCTGATTCCAAACAGAAAGAAAAGTAACAACTGGTACCAATTTTTATCATCTGCATGAAAAACTTTTCTCAGCATGGATTTCAGTGTTTTATTTTTTATTAAACCATTTCTACTTATCCACCAACATGAAGATGACAGATGTATTCAACTGCTTGACTTTAAAACACTGACATCAGTACCTTTGGTATAAAGTTCCTAGGTCAGGAAGTATCTCCTTAGGGCATACCCATTCTGGAGAATAATAGTACCAGTTCTCTGGCAGTAGCCTTAGCATTAGTTTTGTGTAATGGCACTTTTTAAAAATCTGGCAGTAGAGCCCCTTATGACTAGTATCAAATAATACCCATTATTAGATTTTACAAACAGCCACATGATATATATTAACATTTAAAGGGTACCTCTATGCATTGTAATCAAGGGACTTTGATGCCCAAGATGGGGTGCAGTTTTCTGTTATTTTGGGCAAGAAGTACAGAAGTTATTGGTCTGTTTTATTATGCTTGGCCAATAAAATCTGGCTATATCCTTGCTGTAATTGTGTCTATCTCTTCAAATGACTTCCTATCACACGATTATGGAATCATTTCTTAATTAATGTCTTATAAGGTTTTAGCAATAATAAAAGACTCAGAATTCCTTTCCTTACAAAATCAATATAAGAGGTTTTAACTTGAAATAGGAGTAAAATGTAATGAAAACATCCTGCTAATTATCTTCTCTTGCAAACTTACTTATATTCTGTCTTGTTCTACTTAAAGTACCATCATTCCATTGTGCTTTTTTTAAGTTTATGTGACTTACTGGTAACTTCACTATATTCAGCAATCTGCCTTGAGATGAAAGGTATAACTTTAGCAGCTAAAAATACTGGCACTGAAGCTTGTTCTGTGCCTTCCCCTGCAAAAATAATTCTAAACAACAATCACTGTTGGCTTTACTTTCCAGGCTGCCAACATAGGCCCCTTGACTGCTCTCTTTTGTTTAGTTCACAGAGTCCTGCTGTATAGAGTCCACCTTTGATGTCAATCTGTGCTTTACTCTAGTAGTAATAAGCTTCAAACTCTGCATTCTCCTGCTTATTTCAATTTCAGCACTCCCTTTGTTCTGAGGGTCCATATTTAAGTGCCTTTCTTTTTCTGTGTTTGCCTCAGTTTGCTAATGCTTCTGATAACAATAAGGATCTCTTTTGCCCTTCATGATAATTTGACAAAATAATTCCCTCCCTCTTGCCCTTTATTGGTCGTTGACAATATGCACATAAGTATCATTTTACAACATCCTCCCCCCTGAACTAATCTCCAGCCTAAAATAACTTTGATAAAATTACTTAATATTGAGTGTACCGGTACTGCTTGCACAGATTTTATTGTCAGATTAGTGAGGGTTTTATTTCACTTTAATTACTTTACTGGTTCTTGCTGGTGGCAAAAGAAGCTTTCTGGGCTAGATGTTTTATATTAAAATTTAAATACTCAGTAGTAAGTCCACCCAAACATTATTCTAAAACTGAACTCCAAGCAGTTATTGTTACCCCTGCCCCCAGATTGATTCCTGTTGGTATCATGGACCAGCACTTCCTCACAGCTTCTCTAGCTAGCCTGACTGAGATGGGTATTCTCAGATTATGTAAAAATTGTCTCATGATGTCGGATAATCATCTATTACTCAAACAGCATAACCCATTGTGTGAGAGACGTACATATAAAATATCCTTTGAGGCAAAGATCTCATATATGGTAAACTTAGACACCCAAATTATCATCAGTACACCACATATGATACCTCTCCAAGGCCATCATAATACACATAATCCATTATATGCTGAGGTTCTAAAGATTAACTTGCCTAAGCCTCAAAGATCTATAAAACACAACACAGGCACAAAGTGCACTCAGCAAATTAAGCCTACTTCCTCACACAGCACAAGGTGTCCCAGAGTCACAGATGCTGAGCCCATAAAGAAAGCATCAACCCAACCAAACATTTTTGATATAGGAGACTCCATTGTTGTAAGACATACAGATATGCCTCTTACCAGGTTGAGCAAGGAAGGAGTGATGGTTAGTTGCTTATCAGGTGCCAGGATCTGTTAGATCATGTGTGCACTCAAAGTCCTCGAACGACAAGCACTATGACTCTGTCATAGTTCATGGCAGTGTCAATGACATGAGGTGCATTTGCCTGTATTATATGAAGAGAGACATGATGGAGCTCTCAGACTATGTGTCCAAGGCAGGAATGAGCCCAGCATTGAGCAGCATTCTACCTTCTCCGAGGATGCTGCAGCGACATGAGCAAAAGATAATTGACTTCAGTAATTGGCTTAGGTTTTGGTATCATTCAAAGGAGGTCCAATATTTGCCAGCGTGGGAAGATATGATTGACAGACCATGCTGCTTCACCAGGGATGGCATGCATCTGCCCCTCTAGGGTTTCAATTACTGGAAAAGACATTGTTCACCCCCATAGTGCCTTTTATAGGCAATGCCTAACTGATAAACCTACCAACATAATGAAGCAAACAAATATGAAGCTGTTACTGATCAATGCTAGGAGCTTGAACAAGAAACTTCACTACCTACAAGCCTTTCTTGCCCTGGAAGACATTGACATCTGTATAGTGACTGAAACATAGCTTAAAATAGCGGTGAGCACTCCATCTGCACAGGACTATAGCACCTTCTACACTTTTAGACCATCTAATGCACAGAAGGGGAAAAAGGTGGAGGTGTATTAATCTATATCCAGAAGAGACTCACATCAAAGCTGTTAAAGCAATATGATGCACTAGGGCTTCTTCTGTTGGAATAATCATCAGAAAGGGCCCATAACAGATATTAGCTAGCTATAGAACTGTCTCTATGACAAAAGAAAGTCACAACAATGTCTATACACAGGAACTAGAATTACTCAGTATTAAAGCCAATACCATTTTCCTGGGTGATCTAAAGTATCCAGCTATAGACTAGAAAATCAGAGGTTCCTGGACTTTGTTAATACAAATGCCCTGGAAGAATTATTCAGAGTATATGCTGGGGGAGTAACATCTTGAATCCTGTCCTTAGTAGCATGGGAGCATCTTGCACCATCCCCTGAATATCTTCATCACTTGTTAGGTTTGATCATAAAGCAGTCTCCTTCTAACTAAAACCGAAACCAGAGATTCCTTCCACCCAAGGTACCTTTAGAAGTTTCTTTAAGACAAACTACCTACTCCTAAGTGATATATTGACAAGCTTCAGATCCCCACCAAATCCAGTTAACTCTACTGAATACACAGACATGTACACCACCGCACTATACCAACATGTAAACTACTGCGCAGATGCAACTGTACCCCATAGGAGCAAGTGCAGGGCAAACCCCAGAAACAAACCAACATGGTGAGATCATAATATCAGAAAGGTTTATATTAAAGGGAAAAGAATTTTGACCAAAAGTAAGAAGAGTAATTCTCAGAATGTTAGAGTCCTTGTCACTGAAATAAACAAACAACTCAGGAGATTAATAAACTCCATCCAAGCCAAGTTTGAAGCTAAAATAGCTGCCAAAGGCAATCACAAGGTATTTTTTAGTAATGTAGGTAATTTCAAAAGCACAATGCAGAAATTCATTGAGCTGATTGTGAATAATGTTACCTACATTAAGGCTGAATATATAACTAACCTACTGGCTGATAAATTTAGCTCTAAGAACCAACTACAGACCCAGGCAATTACAAAGCAAATAAGTCTGACCAGTATTAATCAATCAGGACTTACGAAACCTCCAAACACTTGACCCATCTCAGTTTGGATTCATCAAGGGCAGGTCATGCTTATCCGACCTGGTGGACTTTTTTGAAAAGGTCACCAAAACAATGGATGAAGGCAAAATAGTATACACCATATACCTCAACCTGACCAAAGCTGTGGACACAACTCTCCATGCAGGCATAGTAGAAAAACTAAATAAACTGGGAACAAATTCCTATGTCACTTGGTGGATTGCCAAGGATGGAAATAATCAAAATAGAGGAAATTACCTCCACAAATAGACAAGTCACCAGTGTAGTCCCCCAGGCTTCTGTGCTGGGACCTCTCCTGCTTGTCATCTACTTTTCTGAAGTAAAAGCCAATAACAAAGTGCTCTGGCTGACTAAGTTTGCAGATGGCTGCAAGTTAGGGGCAGTTATTGAATCCCCAAATGACTTAGCCATCCTGCAGAAAAGTTTGTCTCAAACTGGGGTCAAAATCATGATCTGAAACTAAAGTCCAAAAATGCTTTATTGTATCCTTTGGGAAGTTATCTGCTCCAAGTAACTACTGCATTGATACACTCCTAAGAGTTAGCCCAGTTGTTTGGATTTGGGAACATATGTAGGCAGTGACCTAACTTTTGACCAGCATATGTCTATTGTTGTATGAAACTCCTATATTGCACAGTTTATAAACAAAGCAATTGTATCTAGATTTAGGGACATCATTGTCCCTCTTTAATCAGCCTTAATTAGACTAGATGTTGAATATAATGCACCCTTTGACATGTATCTGTCCAGACATATGCAACAACTGGAATCCCCGCAAAGATACCTTACCAAAGGCATACAGGGTGTAAACAACATGTCTTACATGGGCCGACTCAAAGCCATGTCCCTATATTCAGTATCTTGCAGACTGCTAAGAGATGATCTGTGTCTGATAAACAAGGCATCCTCTGACTCATTACTGATGGATTTACTACACATCAGCAAATCAAATGGGATCAGAAATACTCAGTCTAGGGTTCTGCAACATCAACAGAATTTTGGAGGGACAGGTATATTTCACAGAGGTTGCCACTGCTGTGGAACAGACTCCTCATCCACATAAAACAAAGTTCATCCGTGTCCATTTTCAAGCACAGCTTAGATCTATGGATTGGAAACAGAACATTTATGCCATGAGTACCTCCTGTACTACTAATGGACAGAGGCAGCTCCTAAATACATTATCCCATGCACAGATCCCCTCAGTTCATTATGGATGATCTCAGTTATTCTAATTAGGGGTAATATATAATTATTAACCATGGGATGGGCAAGGCAAATTTATAACCAAATGAAATAAGTTATTTTCAGCACAACAAATGGAAACTGACCAGGCTTAAATGGCCTTCAAGGGTAGCTAGCCTAGTATTTAACTATGAACCTATTTCTGTCAAAAGTGTTGTATTCAGTGTTAGAATCACAGAACCTGGCAATCAGACCCCTCCCACCACATTTGTAACAGATAAACCCATTACTTGCTGCTTCCTGTTTCACAAAAGATGTGATATTACTTACTACAGTTTTATAATTAGAAGCAGACAATTTGATTTTAAGCATAGTGTCATTAACTTATAAGTATTCTATTGTAGTTATTAGCTTAACATGTTTCTTGGGATCATGCTGCATTATTAATTGTCTTATATTACTAAACTATGTCCTTCTTAGATTTGTTTATTGCTAAAATCTGTAACATTTTGCTTTACTGTTGGTACTGAATTCAAGCCAAATTTTTAAAAATACACTATGCTTTACTTTATGCATCTATGCATTTACTGGTTTATCAGTGTTAAAAGTCTGCCTTTGACATTTTATTGCTTGGACCTCAGCAGCCCTATTTAACAGCTCTTATGTTTGTCATAGTCGATGCAACCAATCACACCCATTTCCATGCATGTTTTCAGGGCCTCTCCTGGCAGCTGGTATGACAGATTATTGTCAGTCTGCTCAGCTCCAGTGTCTGCAGTGGTATAGTACTCAATGTTACTATATTGTGAGTCATCCTCTTTGGCAAGTTTCTTTAGATATGGCACAGTTTTTTTGTTGGCAGCTATATCGGCCATCAGCTGTTGTTTTAGCGGTGTATTTTTCTGTTCATTCTCCATCTATGACTCCATGATTTCTTCAGGAATTCCTCCATGGTTGTGAAAACTAGTTAATCACAGAAGGTGCACAATAGTTACAGTACAGGAAATTTGTAGCCCAGTGTGGTTGGCAGTAAAGGAACTACAAAGCGTTAAAATTGTCAAGTCTCTGGCTAATTGCTGGGATTCATTGTCAGTCTAAGGTCCAAAAAAAAAAAAACACTGGAGACAGTGCATACATGAAAACACTTATTTTGTTATCCACAAAAGAAAAAATTAGCCCAAAAGCATTCTATAGCTATGTCAAGAATCTCAATGACAACACTCAGATCTGCTCTGAGTTACAGCACAATGGCACTAAATATACAGAATCAACTGACTGGCAGATAGGTTCAGTGCTAACTTTACCCTCCTCTCACTCTCTAAAGGGCCCATCTCTATACCAGAAGAATGCAAAGTTCCTGTAATCACTGCTGCACACGTAAAAAACACACTCTCCAAAGCCAAGAACACAGCATCCATGAGACCTGACAACATCCCAGGCTGTGTTCTACATGAACTACAGAACAAACTGGTACCCCACCTAAGCACCATGTTCAATCACAGCCTCATGTCAGGCTTTGTGCCCACTGAATGGCGCACAGTGACAGTTATCCCTTTCCACAAAGGGGGAGCCACCACAGACCCTGGGAACTACTGTCCCATTAGCCTGATGAGTCTGGTCTGCAAGGCTATGGAACGTATCATCATGGAACTTATAAACAATGACACTTGTAATCTCCAAACTCTGGACCCACCCAGTTTGGGTTTGTAAAGGGCAGATCATGTCTCCTAAACCTGATAGACTTCTTTGAAGCGATCACCAAAGCCGTAGATGAGGATAAGGTGGTTCACACAGCCTATCTAGATCTTGTCAAGGCTTTTGACACCATCCCCCACTCTGGAATTATAGATAAACTCACTAAACTAGGAATAAATTCCTATGTCACAAGATGGGTTGCCAACAGGCTCACTGACAGAACCCACACTGTGAAAGTAGCAAACTCCAAATCCGACTCCAGTGACAAGTGGATTACCACAGGGTTCAGTCCTTGGTCCTCTCCTGTTTGGTATCTACTTCTCTGAAGTACAGGCTAACACAGAAGGTCTTTGGTTAACTGAGTTCGCAGATGACTGCAAACTAGGAGCCATAATCAAAACTTCTAATGATGTGGACATCCTACAAAAGGGTCTCACTGAGACAGATGCCTGGTGTCAAATCCATGGCCTCAAGCTCAATGCCAAAAAGTGCATTGTCATCCCTTTTGGTAAAAACTCTGTACCCATGAACTACCACATAGGCAGTAATCTACTTAACACCAAAAGTGTGATAAAGAGGCCTTGGGACACAGGTTGACAGTAGTCTCTACTTTGATAATCACATCACCACAATATTCAGGAAATCCTTCTACTTGGCACACCTCATCACAAAAGATTTCTCATCCAGGAAAAAAGAGGTCATTGTTCCCCTCTACTCGTCACAAATTAGACCCATTATAGAATACAGCGCCCCTTTTGGTATGTACCTCACAAGACATCTACAACAACTGGAAAGGTCACAGAAATACTTCACAAAGAGGATTACCGGCAACAAACAGATGCCCTATGCAGACCGTCTCAAAAAACTCCAGCTTTACTCTGTCCCGTATCGCCTACTCAGAGGCGATCTCTGCCTAACATACAAAGCTATGTCAAACCCAGAGCTGTTGGACATGCTCCACTTAAAGAAATCCTAATGCCTCTGGGCTACACACTCTAGGGACATAAAACTTGTCACCACAATAAACAGAACATGCTGGAGGGATACATTCCTGCCCAGAGATTTTCCAAACTCTGGAACAAACTACCTATCTATATCAAACAAAGTTTCTCATTAGCACTCCAAGAAAAATCTTGATGATTGGACGGGAGATAGGAAATTCACCCCGGGGATCACTTCTGTGGCTCTGCTTGACAGAGGCACAAGAAAATAATTTTCTTGTGGGGCAAAAGCTAGGGTACCTTTTTGGCCAGACTTGTATAGGTCCTAGGGCCAATAGTCTAGTACCTACCTATGAACCTATGAAAAGGCATTACTGCTTCATATTAAACAAATCATACCTTCGTAACAGCATGCAGTCCAGTTCCCACTGTCCTTTCAGGGTACATACTCTCTTATAACCATAAAGATAGTCAAAGCCTGCAGGCCTTTTGAAGGCCTGAAGAAATGTCAAAGGCTGCAGACCACTGCCTTGACCAAGTTCCATCTTAAAAAAACAAGTACTTCTGCAAGATATAATCCTTAGGTAACACTCCATTTGTTTTTCCCAACAAGGCATTCCACTTACTATATGCTTTCAAGTATTCCTTCAAATAAAGGTTTATGTGAGAAACTAACTTCCCGAATTTAGCTCTCCAGGATATTTCCTTTTATACCACAGTCATTGATAATTATAGCTGATTGTTGTGATAATATTCTCACACTCTATACTGCAGTATCATTCTGATTACATATTTAAAGGCACATACACATTTTATGTAACTATTTATATAACCAATGTGTTCAACCTTTTTATTTTCTTATTAAATTTCTTTTAGTCTTTCTCGGGTTAATAATAAATATTACAAGTTCTCTCTCATTTATCCTTCTGTCTGGACATTTCTGACAAAGAACTTTTCTATATATTAGCTGATACTTTATTTTATTGATTTAACATTTATTTACTGGGGATGTCTGACTTGGAACAAAGCCAATTTTCAGCAGAGGCCTGGGGAAAAATGCTCCAGATGCATGTTTCTGTAACATGGGAGGAAACCCACACGAATGCAGAGAGGACATGCAGACTCCACACAGAAGGCACCCCAGACGAGAATCAAACCAGAGAACTTCTTACTGGGAGGTGACAACATGACTGCTGCACCACTGTGCCATCCATGTTATCTTATTTCTTGTGGGTTATTTCTTCCTTGCTGATCCTTAATGCACATGGTGTTTGTACAATAGCCCTAATATGGTTCGATTGTTTTCTTTCAGGAGGTGAGGAATGGTACAGGAGGCTTGACTGTAAAGTTTTTTTCTTTATTTTAATTTGTGTCATTTAAAAGTATTATAAATAATTTGCATGTTGTGTCACTAAAAATAATGGTCTTAGAAACTTCATTAATAAGGAAACATCTTTATGTTATCTCACTAACCTTAGGAGTGGATATATGTTTTCTTTTCTTTTTTTTCTTTCTTTCTTTTATTTCTTTTTTTTTTTTTTGCAAAACTGCAACATGTACTATAAAAGCAGATCTACATGGTGCAACAAACAAAGCAGAGATCATATATCAGTAACAGCTGTGCTATTGAATGATGCTGGAGACACTAATGAGTACACAATTAACTAAGATAACAACATTCAGCAATAATCTGAATCATATTTCCATTGCAATCAAGAAACAGTACTCCTATTTCTCTCAAACCTGACTGTCTGATTTATTCTATGGCTAGTTCTCAGCCATAAGCCAGCAAAAGCTTTTTTTTTGATTGGATGCTGCTATCTCTTCCATATTTTCTCTGCAAGAGGTTTACATAGCTCAGATTAAGTTAATTTGCATGTTGTACTGTTACCCTTTTGAGCTTGTCTTATTGAACCTATGGGAGACTTCCCAGTTCACACAATAAGGTCCTTCAGTGCAGAAAGATTTAGTATGTATTTTTCTCTGTCTCTCACAGATCATTGATTGTAACCAAAACATTTGATGAGCTATTCCCAACGTATATAAGAATGCAGAAAATGACAAGGAGATTACCATGCCCTTTTACATCTGGTTCCCACTGAGTCAATTGATTCGACATACTATAAGCACTTCATTGGTTTCTTAAGACAGGGTCTGCAGTGTTCTAGACTTTGATGAGAGTAGATACTCTCATATGGCAACTACCTGAGCTGTGCTTGCAGTAAAGAACACAAGTACCTGTTTTTGATCACCAAGCTTCTGCGGGGGCATTGGCTACATTTTCCTTGGCCAGCTTCTGCAGGGGTGGAGCCTTACAGATTTGAAATATCAGGCTGATAGCTCAGTTCAGGGCGCCTCATTGCTGGGTTGCTCTAAAGACTGGAAGACCATAGAGAAGGAGAAGAAGACCATGTAGCCCTTTTCTATCTGGGTTCCTAATGATTCAAGGCACTACAAGGACTTCCCTGGCTTCCTAGAACCAAGTTTACAGTGTTCCAACCTTCGGAGAGAGCAAATGTTGGCATGTGACAGCCACCTAAGCTTGGGTTCTAGTCAGCAACTGGATTGCCTTCTTTGGATTACCCTGCTTCTGTGGGGTATTCACAGAATTTTGAATGGTTGGCTTCTGTAGGGTTGAGCATTATGGACATTAAATACCATGAGATTTGCTCAGTTCCACAGTAATGCAATTCAGTTGTCAACACAAAATTCTGGTCTATAACAGGTAAGGCAATCTCTTCAGCCTTGCTATAGGTTTTATAAATTTCACTGCCTTTTCTGTCTTAAGTTAGTTGTACTACAGACTTTGATTATTTTTATGTTTAAGTTCCAGTAACAAATCAGAGGTGTCAAGTTGTCATGGGATGAATTTAAGGCCCTTTTCAAAAAGTTAGAAGTGATCTAGTGTGAAATGACTATAATCAAATATATTTAAAGGTAATTTATTTATTTATTTTTTTTGTTGACATTTGATTACCTGGAAAGTCCCACTGGGTAGAAGCCCATTTTCAGCAGAGGCTTGGGGAGAAAAATTATTACAAAACATTTTAAGAACAATAATTTTACAATCTTCAAAAATAAGACAAAAACATATGCAGTTTAAATAATTATAGCAAATTAGACATAATATAAAACATTGGTTAAGAATCGATACAAGGTATATGACAATCATTTGACCATTTGAAATTTCAGGACCCACTAGAGCATGTTTGAAAAGATGGAAACTGAATGGCCAAAACTTGCACATTATTTTGTGGTGCAATATAATGACAGTCCGTAACTCATAAAAAGCATCATGAAAAATAATTGGAATATATTTAAAGTCAGCCCCTTGATCAATAATATATTAAGAAGAATCCTAATCTTGTTTATAAAACAGCAACTAATGTCAAATGGCTACTAGAAAATAATCCAATGAAGATTATTAGTAAGAAAGCCAAATTAGGTACCACCAAAAATGGATGGTGTAAACAGTGTTCTTACATTTTAGAGGGTAAAAGTTTAAGTCTAGACAACAATTTTGGTCCTTACTCTAAAACTACAAGGTTGCAACTGTTCTACCTCAGGGGTAGACTATTTTGCTGAATGTGTAGAATTCCCAGTGTTCTATATAGGCAAAACAGAATGACTTCTCAAGAAAAGGATCCAGCAGCACTGCTACAACATTTTGAAGAAGACTAAAAAGAAAAAAAAATATCTTCAGCTTACCAACAAAATAACCACTGTGCATCCTACCATGCAGGATGAAGCAGTAGAGTGAGCTATTGTGCCAAATATGGGAATCGTGTGCACAGACAAGATGCTGGGCAGAGATGTTGGTGATACACCCCCATGATTCACACATTAACTAGCAATTGATGGAATGAAAGCTGTTCTTATTGCAGTATCAGTCACCCTGTGGACTATGAAGGGTCCTAATTGCAACATATGTGCAACATATTGCACTGAGTACCTCAGGGAAATGTGCCATCCCATAAAAGGTACACATAGTACGAAATTGGGATGGTGGTGACACCAGGAAATAGATGCACTGTCCCACATCTGCCTTGAGTACAGCCAGGAAATCCTTCAGTACCCTTATGGTAGAAGCCTGTGAGCCCCCCAGAGTGTGCCCAGTCTGTCTCTGGAAGGTCTCTGTAGCAAGTATGGCGAGGGCTATACCTACTTTGGTGTACACAGAAATAAGAAGTACATGCATTCCTCCAGTGTCCCTATGGGAGTCAAACATGCCCACTAAGACCATTATAATATCTTTTTCCACTTTGATTATCAAAATTATAATGAGTAATCCACTGCTTATATTTTTGCCTTCTTGGCAGGTGAGCTCTGCTGGGAACAAGCAGTTCTGGCCTGACTGAGAAAAGTAACTATGACCTAGAAATAGCAAAGCTCACCACAAGAGATAGCATTTTCAAGAACTGCAACTCTGATAGATTTGGCAATGCTTTCCTTTCCATAACACATCTGTGACAAGTACAGTAAAGGAGAAAAAAATTGACTAAGAATTGCAAATGATGTAAAATAGTCTTAATTGGCATATGAATGTTTACATCACTTCTCATTTCCACCTCATTATCTGCTCATTTGCATAACTGCATTCAAGGACACAGTGAATTGGCATAAATGGCCTCTGTGAATCACTTCTCAGCTGCGCCTGTTTGCACTCATCCCAAATTCCTTAACACATTTGTGTAAAGACTATGAATACTGACCTTGACCTTGTTTCTTGGTAGGTTTTTTTAGGTTATATTATTTTTAATTTACTTAGCTAGTAGGAAGCTATCCATTTAAATTTTTTTAGATATTTTCAATGACATTAAGGAGGTTATATAAGCTGAGGTCAAACCTCTATTTCATGTTCCATTTATAAGATGAAAGTGCTAAACCTCTGATTTTTTATTTAATATATATTTTTTTATTTGTTGGTTAACTGTCGCCAAGTGGTCTATGTGGGACTCTGCCTCTGAATCACAATTATTTTTTCTTGGTTCTTGGTATTTTTATTCTGTGGAAGACATTTTGTGGACTATCATATCCCATCTGATGCATTATGGAATATTATGCCCTTGTTTATCATGTAGTTTTCTAAACATATCACTCATCTTGAGAGACCTCAGTGGTTTCCAACTTAAAAGGTCAGTGAATTAAAAAAAAAAATATTAGTTATGACAGACTCGCAGCGATGTCTTTGTATTCATTTTCTTACAGACTCTTTCATGGGGATCTATGTCTAACCTATCAAGCCATAAAAGGTCCAGCCCTTCTTGATATTTTATTCCTTCACAGAACAATTGTTTCCTCAAATACCAGATTAAAGGAACTAAATCTTCATCAACAGATACACAAGAGATGTTGGAGTAATTGAGTCATATCTAAAAATATTGTCCACTTCAGGAACCAGCTTCCACTGCATGTTAAACAGAGTAGCACCCTTACCACCATCAAGGTAAACCTAGATAATCGGGTATTTACTCCACTATTACTCAGTAAATCTAGCACATCCCTTTATACTGCAGGTATGATGCACATGGAAGTGAACCTGGTACAGATTCAGACAATTTTGGTAGTCACACTAGACAGAGCAAAACTAATAATGTTCAGTTTTTGTCTCCTACTCCTTTTCCCAGTCTGAAGGACAGAGAGGGAATGTTGTGGAAGTATCCACAGTAGTGGGAGATGAACTTAGTAATCAACAGTGACTTTATTTTTAATTTTAGTACTTTTAATTCAATTGACAATCTTGTATCACTTTTAATAAAGGCCTTTCATTTATTCCTTCGAAAAGAGCTGATTTATCTAAGGTTATTTTTGATCTGAAACTGTTCAAAACCTGAATTTTCAATATATTATGAAAGAAGTTAAATGTTGTAACATAGTTGTTCAGAATGTTTTCAAAAGCAAAATTACTTTTAATCCTTTATTAAATAGTAGATAAGTTTTGGGAAGCTTGGAAAAATGATTTACACAAGACTTTTACTGACAGATATATTAATAAAAATATTTAATCATTTAGTTTATTACAGAACAAATTGTTATTACTCTTGATGCTGTATCATTATATGCATCAATATTTCAAGATCAAGGTATAGAATTTGTCAGAAATTATTTATGAAAAATTTACAAGATTTAGTAATGCATTAATTAACACTATTTGTTTATTATTAAACAACATTATTGATAACTTTAACAATAATATATATCGACAGAAAAAGGTGTTGCTATGACCACTGGTACCCATTTTGGCCTACTTGATTAAGAGTTGGTGGGAATGAGATATTTTAATTAAACAACCTTGTTTTAAGAAAATTTCATTTTATACAAGGTTTATTGGTGATTTAATTAAATTAATAAATGGTACGAATGAAGATTTTTTAACATTTTTTTGATTAATTAAAAGTAAGCACAAGTTATTTTAACATTCACTATTGGTGATATGGGAAGTGTTGTATATTTTTAGACTTGGGGTTAACTCTAAACTGTGAAAACGTTTTGCAGTAACATATATAGAAAAAATGTTTGTCAGTAATTATTTATTTCATAACAGTCAACATCTATTTTTTTATGAACTGAAACATGATTAGAGGGTAATTCATTAGACTAAGCCACCTCATTAGTTCAAACACTATTTTTGAAGTAGAAACTATTTTTTTTAAAGAAATTATTTGCCAGTTGAGGTTATGATGTTCTTAAGCTATAAGTATTAATTTTAGAAGTAATTGAAAATAGATGGATTGAGTTATATCCAATTCTTGCAAATGTTTACAAATTTAAATCAGATAATGATTTATGTACAGAATTTTCAAAAACTTTTTCACTTCCTGTTAGAGTAGATATGGATATTATCAGAAACATAAATATAAATAATTGGAAAATAATCATGTTAATTATGATTTACTGCAAATTGTTGGTAAAATTCCAATATTTACTTATAAAAAAGATTGAAAAATTTAATCAGTTTTTAAACATAGTATGAATGAACAAATGCAATTTTCTATACCTCTTGGTACTTACAAGTGTAATGTATATAAGTATTGTAGATTTATAAATGAAGTCATGAATGTGAAGTTAAGATGTTTGAGCAAAACTTTAACTTTCACATGAAGAGTTACCTAAAATTCAGAAGGAGTGGTTTATTTCACCACTTGTTCCTGCAAGACTTTCTATGTAGATACAACCACATAAAGCTTTTTTCAGGGAATATACTATCATGCTTTAGCAATTAAAAAGAAAGATTACAGTGGTGCATTGGCAAAATATGTTACTAACCGTAATAACTAAAAAGTTTCATTTTTATGTGTAAGATTTCATGGTTAGGAAACTTTTTAATGGTTACACTGATAACATTTTAGAATGCAAGGAAGTCAAATGGCAAATAATGTTAACTTCAGATAAGTTGCCTGGATTTAATGAGTCCATTAATATTAAGTGTTTATTAAGGGCACAAAGGTTATATAATATGTATTGGTGTAAATAATTACATATGTATTCAAGGTGTTTTAATGTTTAGATCTGAATTACACAAACTATTTTATTATTAGTGATATACCATCCAGTGGAAAAGGAAGTGATATAATTTTATTAAATCACGATTTGTTAGTAACATATTTAAATGTTAAGGAACCAGAGTATGGTTATATCTGATGAAGTTCTAATAATGAACAAAAGTGCTGAACTACAATTACCCTCTGGTTTGTTAATGTTTGAACTTTGGTTCCTGTGTAGAGTGTTATTTCGAGTCATGATTACAAAGTGTTAAGTGCTTATGTTTATACTAGCTAAGTGAATAAGGTGTTGCCAAAAATTGATAAATATGGATCAGTGTGAATGCAAACATTTGACAACAATAACAGAATAATGATGATCCAGAGAGGGAAGCAGAATGTAAGGCAATACCAGTATTATCGGTGAGTCTTAATGCAGAGCATTTATTAGAGTCAGGTGAGATTTTATGAGTAGGGCAACATAAGCATATGATGCCCTGATAGAAAAAAATAGGATTAACTAGGAGGATGTACGAAAGATCAGAGACATGAATTAATGTGACAGCATTAACTAGGGGGATATATGAAGGGCCAGAGACAAGACTTAATGTGGGAGAGCTCCCTATGACAAGCCTTCAGTGAACAGAGGCACCAGGAAGGGGTGTCCTCATTCTTTTTTATATCTGCTTTATATTTAGAGCCATTAGCACAGAAAGTAAGAGACTCACAAATGCAAGGCTATAGCCGATATGGCAATCTGAAAAATTAAATTTTGTCTGTATATGATATTATTTTGTACTTGATAAATGTGTAAAATTAATGCAGATAAAACAAAATGTATAGCAGTAAACTATATATTCATACACAAATTGATTTAGTAATATCAGTATATATGGGGACACAATAAGATGAATCTATTAAGAATGATTTTGTTATAGCAGCTAAGGATATGTGGAAAAATACTAAACAAAAGATTATACAAAAAAACAGAAACTGGAAAATCTCAATTATGGCTATGGATAATAATAAGCAAGCAGTGAACATTTTTTTAGTCCATCAGTTTTATCTACAGGCCAGGCATATTTTTATCCACCAGAATAGAAGCAGTGCATGGCAATTACAAGGAGTTGAAGCAATTTTATTTGGAGAGCACAAGGATAAAAGGTAAGTGGGATGAGGTGAGCTTTCCCATAGAACAAGTTGATTTAAGATTACGTAATTTGGATGGATGCATTCGCTACATACAAGGTTGATATACATAACACAAGCAGAAGGTCACAAGTCTTGTAAGTGGAAAAGAATGATGATGATAAGAACGGGGGAGAAGTCTGAGAAATAAAGACAGCGTAGGGTTTTGGATGCAGATCCTTAAGGAGAACAACAGCAGCCGTACAAGCTACTATATTAATTAAGTGGCAGAATGTATTCTATGAACTAGGCCAACGTGGGAATGCAGAAAGGAGATTTTTGCCAATATGGATGACTTGAGATAGGAGTACAGAAAATAGGCAAGGGGGGGGCTGGAAATTACTGGAGAAAACTGGCAAAGTAACCAAATGTATTTGGAGCAAATAACTAGAGTGGAAAAGTAACAGAGTGGAATGAGGCCAAGCAGAAGTTTTGAGTGTAGGCTAGAGTTGGCCTTCCCTATCAGGCACTGATATCAAAGTATGCACTAATAGAAAAGGATAGGGGAGTGCTAAGTGAACTAGCAGTTCTGGTACAGGTTTTAACCAAGTCTAGAGCAGAAGATGTTGTTAGAAAAGGAATAATTAGTAGGGCATATAAAAGTTTGCATGATAACTAAAATAATCAGAATAACTTAGAAAAGATTAGTGGGAATAGAGCCTGGGAAGGCAATTTACAAAGGAACAATGGACATCTGTATTACTCCCAAGTATGCAACAAAGTCCATGTTTACTGCTTTTACTTGGAAGTGAATGCATAAGTATTTTTATACCCTAGAGAATTTTCCTGAGGTAGATAGCAAATGTTGGTGGTGTGATGGGAAACAGAGAGAGAGAAAATTCCCTACAGAGTACTCTGTCAGAAATGCTGGGGGAGAAAATGGCCTATAACTAAGGAAATATTTCTTTTGAACTTGGACAAAGGATCTGAATTGCCTTGATGTAGTAAGGTTTTATTAAGTTTAATGCTACTGGCTATGAAAAAAGCAGTTACTAGAAAACAGCAATCAAAATCTAGTCATACTGTAATTGAAGTACTAAATACTGCAAAGCAGATAAAAAAAACTGGAGGGACAGGTCTTTAGAAAAGGGAAGAACAAATTTCATGGAAATAAAGTTATTTATTTATTGCTTCTTATTCCTGGGAAAGTGATCGGGTTGGAGAAAAGCTGCCCATACAACAGTGATTTTACATGTATTAGATAGTTTAATAAGATGTTAAAAGTGATTGCACAATTAATAACTATGTTAAGAAATATCTTGCATCATATAAAACAAAATACAGATGTTTACAAATGCTGGCAATAAACTTTAAATACATTGCACTACTACAGAGATAGGAGATGTATACATTTCATAATAAGCGAAAGTAGGAAGAGTGAGGATTAAGCTGTTGGATAGAGTTGAGAAATAGATAGGGTACAGACAGAGTTTATGTTAATTACTGTTTAATAGAACCAAGTTTAACAAGAAAAGGTGACTTTAGAATGGGAAAGGGAGCATAAGATAAGACAGTGAGATTTTGTGAGTTGAGGAAAAATTAGTTGGACTAAATTCCAAACTTAGCAAAATAACAGACAAAACTGAAACTAAATAAAAAACAGCCTGCCGGACACATCCTGTAGCCAGAAGATAAAATTAGTTGGAGTCAAAAGATAGTGCTGATAACACTAGGATGACATTAAGCAAGGTTAGGTTAGGTTGTAAAAAAAGAATTTATGTACTGAACATAACGTTCCATGTTTGTTGTCCATGATCTCACCTTCATTCTTGCTTGTTGGGTTCAGAACCGAGCATCGGTTCCGACTTGGCTGCATACTAAAGTTCGAGAGCTCTTACTGGCTCGAGGCTACACTATATCCCATGAGACATCACAAACCCATGTGGGCATGGGAGTAGAAATTTATCATGGAGAGGTGCAAGAGCAAAGCCATTTATTTAATAAGTGCATATTTACCTCCAACTTGAAAGAGTTAAAGTTTGAAATTGTTCTGATGGATAAGAGGATTTTCTTTCACTGTTTGTCAATGGTATTTGCATATAAAGAATCTCCTGCCAAGTTGTGTATTAGTTCACTGTGATTAGAAAGTATATACCTTGGGATAATAATGATATTATTTAGTGCAGAGCAGTTATTTGTCTTATAGATGAGCTTGTGGATTGTTGTAAGCTGGGTCAGAGACAAGTGATGTGGTACTTCCAGCCAGTTTTGCTCCCTTAGGGCTAGACAGGGTGTGACATATGTTATTGACTTGCTGCAAATTTGCAATTGTACTGTATCATTGCTGCAATTCAGTGAACAGTGAGTCTTGAAGATATGCAGGAATAGGGGAAACATAGAATATGGATGGCAGTAAAATGTACAGGCTATGTGTTTTTTGGTAATATCTGTTAGGAGTGGTTTTGCCTATAGTAGTTATTAATGATGACACCAAGTAATTTGGTCTGGTCTACCAATTCAATAACAGTTGTGTTGATTCAGGTAATAGTGAAAGTTGATTTATGATTTCATAATTGCTTATGGGTGAATTGTAGTGGTTTAATTTCTATGGGGATTAGAAGGACTTGAGCACTGTGCAGCCAAGCTTTGATAGAGGAGAACAAATACTGAGTGAGATCTTGGAGTTGGGGAGAGCTCTTAAAGAGCAGGTCAGTGTAGCGTCACCTGCATATGGGACTGTTTTTGCAAGGCCAGCAGCAGTAGCATGTATTTCATTGATAAAGAGGTTGTATAATAGAGGTCCCAATATAGATCCTGAGGGACCCTTATAGTAACTAGTTGGAATGATTAGTCATTTTGCCACTTTACTGCCTGTGGTCTGTTAGATAGGTAGTTATGAGACCAATGAAGTGGTAGTTGGCAAGACTAATAGAGACTCGCTTGTACAGGAGTTTTTAATGTGACATAGTATCAAAAGTTTTTGCTAAATCTAGAAATAGTGTAGACACTAAGCTGCCTTCATTTATGTAATTGCTTATGGTAATAATTAAACTGAGCAAGACAGTGGTTGTCTAGTAATGAGGGGAGAAGCCGTGTTGGATGTTGGTTTTATAGTAGATGATTACAAAGCTGTTTGTGTATATATTTTTCTAACATTTTAGGTAATGGGAGCATTATAGCTACTGGCCTGTAATTTAAGAGGTTGGTAGAGGAACAACCCTTTGAATAAGTATTATGTAAGATGTTTTTTTCTACAGTAGACAAACCTTGCTTTCAGTCATGGAGCAGTTGTTTAGCATTGAGATAGGATGAGCAATTGCTTCAGATACCATTTTAAGGAATTCTCCTGGTAAGTAATCAGAGTTTTTGAGGAAGGTTTTGATGAAAGTTGTAGATACAGATCGAAAGGAAAATAGGTATGATTGTTGTTACTTTAGGCTGGGATATCAGTAAGTGGAGAAAATGTGCCATTTGTTATGGATACCACTGTCTCAATAAAGTGCATATTAAATTGGTTAGCTAAGCTATCGTTAGTGTTGTGTATAAGGAAGCATGAGCTGGGCCACGGTTATTTTCTGAACACGTTTAAATTCAACTCTTTATTAGAACAGCTACAGTGCTGAAATAAGACCTTTGCTTCATTTATTAAAACACAATATTTTCAGAATCAAAATGTTATAGCTAATATTAATAAACAAATATAATTTTTGAAGACAGTCTATAGACCACATCTTTTTAAATATTAATAATCTGCTTTTAAGGTTTTACTTTTGTCTAAAATTAATAAATATATCTGAAAGGATATCAAAAAAGGTAAGTAGGCTAGGAACCAATTTACAAGCAGGGTACACATACAGTATTCCCTTTTCATACTAATTGTCAAAAATATTGTTATAAATGGGATAAAAACTAAAAGGGATACTGCATTGCTGTCCCTTCATCATCATCAGCAGGAAGAACAGCTCCCTTTGCCTCATTTCTACATGGGTTCGACATGTCGTCTCAACAGTTGACAATTCTCTTGATTCATAGTCACCATCTTACCTTCTTCTACATTCATGCCTGTATGCCTGGACTGTCACAGGCCTTCTTTCATGCAATTTATTCATCTGTTGGCTAGATATTCTCATTTCCCCTTGCATTCTTCTTGTCTCTCACACATTTTCTTTACCAAATCTTCTTCTTTCCTGCACATGTGACTGAACCATTATAATATTTTGTTCTTGACCTTTGGTGCAGTTAGCACTCCTTCAGCATCTGCCATGACATCTTTATTTCGGGTTCAGGTGCCTAGGCAGCGAGACATTTCCCCGTGGAACATTTGACTGGGGACACATGCCTGAAGTGACATTCAGCTGCAGAGAAATATGGCTGTTTGCAAATTCCCTGTGGGCAAAGAGAAGCATATGCTGGCATGCCTACAACTTCAGTAACCAAATGCACAGGGGGAAAACAATGTGCATGGTCTCCAACGGAACATGAGACAGCAGGCAATATGGCAGGCATCAACAGCAGGCTGGCCAGAGGGTATGACACTGGCAGTACAAATGCAGCGCACAGTGGGCAGTGCCTTTATAATTGGAGTGTGTGGACCACTACCCCCTTCACAGTGTCTAGGGAACATTACCTAAAACACATACTGGAGCATAAATGTGACTACAGTATCCTGCATGATTTCCTCCATGCTGTAGCACACTTCTACATGTTGTAGTTACATTAGTATGTACTGTACACTGAGCACAACACTCATCACTTCTTCTGCCACCATTCATTTGGTTATTAAAGCTGTGAGCATAGCAGGCTGTGCTTCTCTTTGTCCACAGGGAATTTGCAAACAGCCATATTTCTCTGTAGCTGAATGTCACTTCAGCCATGTATCCCCAGTCAAATGTTCCACAGGGAAATGTCTCACTGCCTAGGTGCCTGAACCCCTTTATTTCTTCATCTGCCCCATAGTGTGATAGCTGCTGACCATCTCAGCCATGTCATCTTCATCAGTTGCTCTATGTTCAATGTCTAGTTTTTGTGCCATACAGAATCACTGGTCATATCACTGTTTTGTATACCTTATTTCTCAGGCTCTTTGTCTTTTTTCTGATACAGACTATCCCTAACACTTTGTACCATTTGGCTCTGATTCTAGTTTTGCTGCCACATTCAGGCTTCTCTTCTCCTCAACCACACCTTCCAGATACTTGAAGCTGTTAACCTGTTCCACTATTTTTGTTTCTGTCTCAGTTTTCATCTTCTTCTGACTTCCTTCATTTACTGCCACAGCAACAGTCTTATCTGTGCTCACTTTCATCCCATGTGCTTTCATTTTATAATCCAATGACCTATCATTTGCTGAAGTTCTTCTTCAGAGTTTGGTTGTATTGCCACATCATATACATACAGTAGGTTTGTTGATCTGTCCCCTCTGAGCTATTTGTAATGTGTTCCATCAGTGGGTAAACCCAGAGACTGTGGGGTCATCCCCAGTGGAATGGTTTGCCCCAGAATAAACTATTGGTGGCCACAAGCTGAAAGTAGTGGTCAGAGAAGGCTTTAAAGGCAACAAAGCCTCCACTGAAAACCTGGGAGTTGACTGGAAGGAAAGCACTGAATTCAAGAAAATACTCAGGGTACCAGCATCCAATGAAAAAGAGAAAATATGCAGAGCTAAAGAAAATTTCTGTGTCTCAAATCAGCATATAAAGAATATAGAATAAGTATGAATCAGATTCAGTGATGGAAATAATCTTAATAAGGAATGCTGGTTGTGGAATGCAGAAATCCAGAAAGTAATCTAAAGAATGAAGGAGAAC
>NC_056726.1:315615365-315737865 GCF_019279795.1 Protopterus annectens
AGAACTAGAAGATACTAATAAAAAATACTCAGAGACACTACACCACAAAACAATGATCAACTTAGAAAAAATTAAACTATGTTACTATTCAATGAACCCTAAAAACCAACGAAGAATAGCAAATAGGACTAAAAAGATTATTAAGACAAATCAAATCAAGGAAATACATAATATAGAAACAAAAAGAAAGTATCTGATTTAGAAGGAATACTAGAAGCTTTTAGGCTATTTTTTCATAAACTTAATAATCAAAATGAGAAAACAGAAACACATTCAGTATTGAAAGCTTTTCTCAAAATCAATGTTAAAGTTAGGTTATTAGAGGAGCAGGTACAACTAATAGATAAACAAATAACAATGACAGAACTTAAAGCTGAAGTAAATAAGCAAAAATTAAACAAAGCTCCAGGTATAGATAATATCACCCCAGAAATGTTTAAATTACTATCAAATGAAGCTTTGCTGTTGTTATTGAATGCCTTTACATCAGTTAAAAATGGTAAAGACATTCCTCCTTCTTGGAAGTACACATTAATATCACCAATTCTGAAACAAAATAAAGATCCCAGTGAATGTTCATCATACAGACCCATTTCACTTCTTAATATAGATTATAAACTTTTTATGGCAATACATGCTGCTCGAATAAAACAATTACTACCACTTTTGATAGAGGAGGATCAAACAGGTTTTATAAAATATAGAAACACTTATGACAACATTAAAAGAATTCTTTCCTTAATTGATTATATAAATGTCACAAAAAACAAAATGAATGTTATTAGCTTAGACATAAATAGCGCATTTGATTCAGTGAACTGGGATTATCTGTGGTTAGTTTTAGAAGAATATGGCTTCTCAAACAACTTCACTTTGTTAATAAAATCATTATATGAAAAATCATTGGCTTATATAAAACTGGGATCTTGTCTGTCTAAATCTATTAAAATAACTAAGGGCACAAAACAAGGCTGCCCTCTTTCTCCATTATTGTTTGCGCTAGTCATTGAACCCTTAGCAAATAATATATGTATGGATAAAAATATTGAAGGACTACAACTAGACAACAGCCTAGAGCTTAAAATTCAACTTTTTGCTGATGATATTTTAATTACCTTAAAAATAATAATAGCAGTTTAAAAGCATTATGGGACTCAATTCAAAACTTTCAAAACTTTTCAAGTCTTAAATTTAATGAGAACAAAACAAATGTATTGCTTATAAATACTAATAAAAAGATCTAAATAAAAATACCATAAATATATCTCTACCGATAATATAATTAAATACTTGGGAATTATAATAACTAACAACCTAGATACTACAATTGAAACAAATTATAAAGAGACCTTAAATAATATTAAAAATCTAATACAAAGATGGAATAAATTCTTCTTTTCAATGGAAGAAAGGCTTTATATAATTAAAATGATCATATTTTCAAAAATTCTTTATGTCATACAAGCTTGTTCTTTGCCACCAGCTAAATCGCACCTAAAACAATTAAATGATTTAATGGTAAGATTCCTATGGTATCCAAAAACCAAGGATAGCTATGAAGTATCATCTAGATGATTGGGATATAGGTGGCATAGGTTTACCAGACATAGAAATATATTTGCATTCATCCATTATTAAAACAATATCATTATGGCTAAATACAAAATATACATCAAAATGGAAGCTAGTTCATGAGAAAATCTGGTTAAAATCAGGATTTGTAGTAGCAAATAAGTATACAGATTTCATACCAAACAATTTTCTATGGCTGATGAAGGAATATATGATGATACATAAGAATAAAAATATAAGTTCCAAATACATTACTTATACATTAAAAATTTTACAAAATCTTATTAATAGCAATCCTGATATTAAAGCATGGTAATTTCTTTTATATCCAGTAGCGTACACACAAGGTAATATAATAACATTTGATATGGAAGTAGTCAACATGCTTAAAGAAAAGGGATTAATAAATTGGCATCAATTGCTAAACTCTGGAAAACCTCTGGCAATAGACCAGATTAAACAGAAATTAAATATGGAAGATAGTTCATGGTTACATGTACAAGAATTAAGACAGTATATATTAAGCAAACAAGAAACAATGCAACCATCAATAAGACAAAATGTTCCTAACCTTATAGAACATATAATATTACTAACAAATCAACCCATTACTGGAAAGGGATACTTATCATCTATTTATAAAGCAAACAAAAAAATAAAAATGCATAATAATGACAAAATATGGAATTATTATAGATCAATTAATGGACATGTGCCAAATGGCAGAGATAAAAAACAAATTCTTCTCTCTCCAAAGCAAACATCACTTTCATTACATTGGAGACTTTTTACATGGCAATTCATACACAGATCTTATGTAACCCTTCATAAAATGGAACTTATGTTTAAGAAAAGTATTGGCTGCTGGAGATGTGATTTATCAATAAAAGCAGACTGGCAACATATGTTCTACGAATGCCATTTGATTAAACCATATTGGGATAAAATAAATTATTTTCTGCAAATGGTATTCAATGATAAATTCCAGATTTCCAAATCTATTATTTTGTTTAATGCACCTGTACCCGACTGTGTGCCAAGAACAAAATATGCAATCTTATGGACTCTCCTAGCTATTGCAAGGAAGAACATTACATCAAACTGGAAATCCAAAGCTTCTCCAACTTTTAAACAATTCATGAATATGGTGTCAGCAGTATCGCAATTGGAAATGAGCACTATTAAAGGAAGAACTGAAAGAACTACATCATTATACGTAGCATGGCAAAAAGTAACTGAAATACTGGAGAATAATGACTGCAGCAGATTATAATCAGGAAACAATTGTACAGAAAGTCAATTATATGTCAACAATAGACACCCTTGTAAATACTTTATTTTGGTTTTAATGTTTGATATCTGTTTAGAGGTTTTAGCCTACCTTTTTAAATAATTTGTAAATACTTCATTGTCATAAATAACCTGCATTCATGTTTTCTTGTTTTTGGAAATGAATAAAAATATTAAAAAAAAAACAAAAAAAAACAGTTACAGTGGAGAGAACAAACAAAAAAATATGGATTTAAAAATAAAGGTAATTAATAGATTTTTGGTGTACAGCTGAAATTTGGAACATAGGTAGAATGCACACATAGTACACAGGTACAGTACATACATTGTAGATTAGCCAGTGTTTGTGAGTAAGACTGAAAACTATTATCAAGTACTCTAAGTTTAGTATGTGTACCTTATCCACTTTCACTAGCCTGGGGAGCAATCATGGCACTGCCAGCTTTGCTTGAGATGTTGCCTAATGAGGTTTTTAAAAGAGGCTATGGATGATGTGTTTTACATGCTAGTGGGGACGGAGTTCCATTTTTTGCCACTGAACTACTATATAGTGTGCCTACAAAGTTACTGTAGCTGTTGGTGACTTCTAGTAGCAGTTTGCTTGATGATCTAAGAGGCCTTTTGGCTGAGTGATGTTGTACTAGGTTTTTGAGGTCAGGACACGTATTGGGGAGGTAATAGATAGAATGACAGAGGCAGCGCTGATTGTAGGTTAGCAGGTTGGGCAGTTCAAGCCAGTGGAGCTGTCTCAATGCAGTACAGTGATGAGTTCTATATGAGCAATTTGCAGCAAAGCAGACAATTCTGTTATAGCAGGCTTCCATTTTGCTTAGTTCAGTTTTGTTGAGATTAGTCAGAATGGGAGATGCATAGAATAGGGTGGATAGAAGTTGGGAGCGAGCAATGGCTGATCTTGTGTTGCTGGTAAGAAATGGTTTGATACAGTAGAGTGATCCCAGTTTGGCATGTACTTTTTAATAGTTAAGTTGAGATGACTATCACATTTTAGGTGGGAGTCTATGGTTATTCCCAGTAGCTTAGCCTGTGCCACTGGAGCAATTGGAGTAGCATTTGTGGAGTAGATAGTGAATTGACTGTTATCAGTGTTTTTGTTAGAACTGGTTATAATCATAAGCTGAGTTTTCTTTGGCTTGAGGATAAGTTGGGCTTTGGTAAGGTAGTTTTCAATGTCAGAGAATGCTAGTTGAGTTGTTTGCAGGAGGGTGGGAATGTTTTGTGCAGCACAGATTAAGGTAGTATCATCTGCATACTGAATGATAAATGCATGCTGTGTGGAGGTATGGAGGTCATTTGTGAAGATGGTGAATAGTAGTGGTCCTAAGATAGAACTCTGTGGGACTCCTATAGTTATGGGTAGCTGAGGAGAGAGAGAGCATTTTCCTATTCACAGCTTGGTACCTGTCAGTTAAGTAGCTTTGGAACCAGGTAAGAGTGGAATTTGATAGGTGATATTGGTTTTGTTTGTTTACCAGGATTTGGTGCAAGACTGTGTCAAATGCTTTGAACATATCCAAAAAAAGAGTTGACACCTGCAGGCCTTCGTTTTTGAGACGGTTTACTGTGTCTGTGAAGCAGAGGAGGGCTGTAGTGGTACTATGGGCAGGTCTGAAATCATGCTGAGTAGGTGGCAGGATGTTGCTGTCTAGGAGATATTTTAGCACCTGGGTATGGATGCATTTTTCTATGATTTAGGCCGGGGGGAGAGTAAAGCAATGGGTCTAGAGTTATTAAGTTCAGTGGAGGTCCTGCCTTTATGTATGCGTGTTAAATTGGATAGTTTCCAGGGTTTGGGCACATAGCTTTTAACAACTGATCTGTTTATGAGAGTGGAAATTGCGACAGCAATAGCATCTGCTGTGAGTTTCAAGAAATAGCTGGGGAGTAGGTCGGCTGCTGTTGATGAGGTTTTTAGTTTGGAGATCATGTTTTTGATTGAAGTGGTGGAAACTGTTTTGAGGGTAAAGCTTATATTAGTGCTATTTGTGTTGGGGGGGGGGGTAGTGAGGTAAGAATTGTCCTGTGATACTAAGGATAGAATTGAGTTCACAAAGTGGAGTTGAATTGTGTTTCGATGGGAACTTTAGTGTCAGGTGTGGTTGGTTTGGGGGTAGCCTTTTGGGTGGGTTTTAGTAGCTGGTTTACATTTCTCCAAAATTTTTGGGGGTTGTGTTGGTATTTAGTTTGTAATGTCATGTAGTAGGATTTTTTGTCCAGTCTAATGCATTTTTTTGCACAGTTGCGCAGTTCTTGGTGCTTAGTTAGGCTTTGTGTTTCTTTGTTTTTTTATAGTAAAGCCAGGCAGTGTCTCTGGACATGAAGATTTGTTTGGTTGAGCCAGGGGTTTGTAGAAGTTCTAACCTTGATTTTGCGCAATGGAGCGACGGTATCTAGGTGTAGTAGAAATGTTTTGTTGAAATATGCTACAGTCTGGTCAAGTGGGAGGGTTTTTATGGGGGGGTCCAGTCAAAGTTAGAGAGTAAAGTATTGAGGACCTCAGGAGATAATTTGTTTGTGTTTCTAGTGGATTTATAGTTAGTGGTTTTTGCATATGCTTGTTCTACTACGTATAATGTATATTATGTTGTGGTCACTTAAGGTGTCTGGGAGACTGCCTGTGTGGGGGTACAATGTGGGGTTGTTAGTTAGGACTCAGTCAAGGATGGATTCCCTTTTAGATTTTTTATCATATCTAGTTTGAATTTGGACTAGCTGCTGGTAGCCAAGGAGATTTATTAGATTATTTGGTGGTTCTGATATACAGGTGAACCAATCTAGGTTGAAATCCCCCAGAATAAAGGTTTCTTGTGAGTATGTGGAAGAACACCAGGATAAGAAGTCTTCAAGGCTAGCAGGTGCATTACCAGGTGAAATATAGATCACAATTGTGGTGATGATCTTTTTAGGGTGAAGTTAAAGTTGTGAGATAAGTATGTCCCAATTATTGGGGAAGGGTTAGGAGTTTGGCAATTGACATACAGTTAAGTTGGATTTATACAGTAAGGTTTGTAGGGATGTTGTTTTTCTACACAAATTAGGATTTATTCCATGCAGAGCACCAATATTTTGTCAAATAAGAAAGGAACTTACTGATGACTGACCATAGCATTTGTGAATTTTGTAAAGGCTTTAAGACAGGAGAAAAATAAGCTCTTCCATATCCATAAGAAAGGGGGTTGAAGTAATGCTGTAAGACCATTATGATTCTGTTTGTGAAGTAGTCTGTTCAAATGATTTAAGAGGGCCTTACTTTCTTAAACTTTCATTTTTTTGACAGAAAAAGTATACTTACATTTGAGAATCAAATTTATTTACATTTTCTTTTCCTTGTTTCATGCATCGGTTAGTATTATGCTAATTGCCCCTTGTGGGCCATTTTAAGCCTAGCCAATTACTCCATGTGAGAATCAAACCTTGCACTTTGTGCTTGCCAGGTAAACACCTTAACCATTATGCCATCCTCCCACCCAATCAAATCACACATATGTAAGACTGAGTCCTTGAGGTTATTTTAATGTTGGGAAACTAGGGCTTTTATTTTTTCATACTGTAGGAATAGGATAGTAAATGCTTTCAGTAGATCTGTTTGCTGAGATATTTCTTGAATAGAATAGTTTATTTGCTTGTATTCTGTTTGCTCAGAATGAATAGCTTTATTATTAATGTGCTCTTTTACAGCTTTTCCAGATACAGAAGATTTGATAGTCCCAGATGATTTTTCAGTTTTTGAGGAAAAATCTAAAATATTGTTCTTAAAATGATTGATTACTTATTTTTAAAATATCATCCTTATTGTTTTACTTTCTGCTTTTCAGTGTATTAGTACTAGGCTAATTGCCCTTGCCAGCCATTTAAGGCTTCAAAATTATCCCTTGTGAGATTTAAACGCTGCACCTGGTGTTTGTAAGGCAGACACCTTAACCATTAGGCCACTCACCCAACCTTTCCAAGATATGGAAGATCTTGTCATTTCACATATTTTTTTCTCATTTGTGACAAATATGAAATATTATTCTTAAAAGGAACACAACTCCAATTTTCTATTGTTTGGTACTTAGTAACATAATTCTTAAAAAGATGGAATGCTTTCAGTTGGAGATTTTGAAGGATGTGAAACTCCACACCAACAGGGACAACAACTGTAGCATTATAGCTAACACTGTGCTGTAAATAAGATGCCAATTTTCTATTTCAGAAATTTATGGTACTAGTATATTCTTGGATATATACCAGTTTTCTTACTTTGAAATATATAAAACAATTCTTGAAGCCAAATTGACAAAATTAGCTCCAATCATTGTCAAGCAAAATTGAATAAAATTGTTCCATTGTTGAGATGGGTCTAGGTTATCTCCAAGTCAGCTGGGGTAAAAGTAATTTTTCAATAAGTTATATCTGGTACTACTCAGGAGCCCTTCGATGAAGAACTCTCTAAAAGCAATGAAAATGCCTGTCAGCGCTTATTAGTAACATACCAAAGTCATTCATTCACTTGTGACTTTTTATTTGCAATATATATTAAATCTGATTTGTAACTATGTTTATTATAATGTGTACTTACTACTTTTGTTACCATTCGTGAATTCTGCATTCAGAGCAATTATTCATTATTTAGGTAGATCCTGCCTTATTGGCTTCTTAAACCGTTTCACTTTTCTTTGGGGGCATTTAAAGTCTCTGGTTTTCTTACATATTCCTAACTTTTCAAACAATTAGCATGAAAAAATAAAGCTGATTGATTTCATATAAAATTATTTATTTCATCCTCTCAAACTCTAGGTTGAACAGTGATTATTTGCTGACAGGCTGCCAAAACTATAGACTCAAGTAAAAAGGGTTGAACTTGCAGTGTCACCAAACATCTTCTTATACAGTCCAACTATACCTTCACCTAAATACCAAACATTTTTTCCAACTATTTTAAAAAGTAGTTTTGATAACCTCATCAATTCCCTTTTGTCACATTTTGCCATTTAAATTAACTTCTTTTTACTTTTCTCAGATTTACTCTGATATTCTTTTATATTAGGGATAACAAAATGAATGTGGAATTTGCTCCTTGTTTTAGCTACGTTTTCCTAATGTCTTTCATAAAAGCTTTTAATATAATTCCAACACAGAAGTACTTTCTCTTTGGTATGCCATTTTAGACTGCACAAGCTGTATTAAAATCTGCAATGACTGTAACTTAGTAGTAAGACAAGTTGGTATGTTTACAGTTATGAACATTGTATTGATTTTAAATGTACCTATATAGGGGTGTCCTCACCTCGGTAAGGATACTCTATGATTATTCTCTTCTTTCTTTATGAGAAGATCTGAACACTGCACAACTGGGTCATTTTCAGCATTGGCTATGAATATCCCTAGCAGTCATCAATTCAAGTGATCCACATCTCTTACTGCCTTTTATGGATGTCAGATGACCAAATGAGCACTGTCCACAATGATTAGCTTCAACAGAGGCTTGTAAAATGAGACAACTGCCTTCTTTATGAAGGCATCAAAGCCTTAATTTTGACTGTCTAGACCTACCAGGAAGGTTTTCCATCTATGTATTATGGTCTGGGAAAAACAATAACAAATCTGAGGCATCTAAAGCCATTGCAGTGGAACTATCTTTAATGAACTGGATGCACTTTTTTGAATTGTTGATTATAGCACAATGCAATGTTTCCTTTTGAAGGCAAAAGACCACTTCTTTGGAAGTGAGCTGAAAAGCAACATCAAATATTGGCCTTTGGTGAAGTGGGGGTGACTCCTTTTCCATAACTGCATGCGAGGGGGGGGGGGTTACCATTACATCCCTTGTTTAATATAACATCCTTCAAGGTCAAAAAATATTGGGAGAACTTTACATCAGTCATTAAGATAATATGCCACTTAAAAGGTAGTTGTGGATCTGATATATATTGGAAGTGCCATAACAGGAAAATTTTGATTGCATTTGGGCTACACTGCTGAGTTATACAGTTGTTGATCTAGTATTCCATTTTCCATTTCTGCTAACGATGTATATGATATTACATTTTTGAGGATACAAACATTTTTCTCCACTCTCGGCATCCTTTTTTCATATGCCCTGCAATATTTGACATATTACAAACATATATATGATTGGTAAATAAAAGAATCTGCTAATGCTGATTTGTTGGTATAGGATTCCAGCCAGTGGATTTACTGTCATGTCCAATGTATTTCTATCCTTTAATGCTTTTTTAACTTGAATGGTACCACAGACTGTACTTGTATTCTTGATTAATGCTTTCATCACCAGGCAATGCTTGAATGTTCCTGAAAATAAACTTAAGAATAGAACTGGTTTTATAGGATGCAACATGTCAAATAAAATTTCAGTTGCATCTTCTTTAGGCAGTACTTGCGTATTACATGTACATGAGCTCCAGGAAGTTGGAGAGCATCACTGAGGCCTAGGCCTAGTGCTTAACATCATCAAAGGACAGCCCTGCATATGCTGTCTACATTTCTCGATAAGTTAATATAAAACAGATATCCCATATGCTTCCTCTGCACATATAGGGATCTATTTCTAAAGCCTGAAGTTTCAAAACTTCAAACTTCAAACGGCTGAGACCAGAAGATCAAAGTTTTGAAACTTTGAAAATGAAATAAAAAAAAAAAATGAAAGAAAAAAATTTACACACCCCACACCCCCTGCTAAATAAATATTCCAACTCTAAGATTGCACTACAGTGAGGAAAATGGTAAATATCCCGTTCCATGATGTACGTAGATCTCCATTCAAAACGCTTGAAGTTTCATAACTTTGATCTTCTGGTCTCGGCCATTTGAAGTTTGAAGTTTTGAAACTCTGAGCTTCTGAAGGGGATCCATATATATATACACATCTATATATACGTGTGTGTGTGTGTGTGTGTGTGTGTGTGTGTGTGTGTGTGTGTGTGTGTGTGTGTATTATATTTTGCAAGAACAGAATCTTATTATTATTATTATTATTATTACTGTTGTTTAGAATAGTCATACTTAGTGTTATTAAGTTTTATTATGTGCTTAAAGGATAGCAGTATTAATGTAAGCAGAAGTAGGCACAGAATGTGGCAGATTTGATTTATGCTTTACAGAAGTATTGTATCTTCCATTAGAAATAATATTGGCAACTGCAAGCTGCTGATTGAAGTAATCTGCCAGGCAGTTTGAAAAGCTATGCCCATTTCCTGAGTGTCTGCACATGATTCTAAAGGCAAAACTTTCATATCATCTTTTTGACACAGCCTTCTTGGTGGTGGTGGTAGAATTCATGTTGGGTACAATGGAAATTGTTAAGTAGCACTTCTGGCAATATTTTTCTTACATTCTACATTTTTCCTGTGACTGTGAAGAATACTGGACCCAAGGTAAATTTTATTGCAAAGAGTATATGATTCAACATTATATCAAACAACCAGCAGATTAGTGAACCCTTAACTCACTTAATTCACCCACGGCTGCCTTGTTTTACAAATATAATTAAGAGTTGTTTCTAGGAAGTTGGGCAGACGATATTCAAGTCTTAGCATCTTATTGTATTTTATTCAACCGCTTAGTAATTGTCATCCAATTTATGAAAGGCATTAAATAACCAGTCACTGTACTGGAATTATGTTACTAACATATTTTAATACATGTGGAAGATCACTGTTTGCGTTCAGTGTTTTTCACTAATGTAATTTTCTCTTCCCTGATCCATGTTGTATACATGTAGATGTATTTTGGGGAAATTACATTTCAGTAGGTAAGAAGAAGAATGTTTCACCTGTTCCTCCAGATGACCCAGTGCTGCTGCTGATGGAAGTGACTCTCACATCACCCTGTAGTAGATCCAACAAGTATTGGAGGTATGACTCAAAATCCTTGCATGTGAAGTATAGCACAGTCGAGCAGGTGCAGACTGGTCTGCAAAAGGCACAGACATGTCAAGGGATAATGACTTGATAACACCAAGAAGGTAGCTTACATTACCTGTGGGTCACTATGGATTTTAGAGTGCTCTAGCAACCAGAACCTACCACAACCTGAGATGGAGTTGGTTTCCAGATTTCATAGGTCACTGTTCAGAGATGTTACACATAAAGTTCATTGAAGACATTTAATATATAGGTGAAGCTGCTTCATTAGCTTAGTATGCATCAGTAAATGCAGCAAGTTGCTTGTTACAGGTGTAGCTCTGTTCAGCATATCTGAAATATGTCTGCAGTTGACTGTTTATATACATGCACTCTTTGATTTCCCACTGCAATGTGTTTTACTAATAAAAGATTTTTCATAAGATAAATGGACCACTGATTTTAGCAAAATTGATTTCTTTAAGTGCTACAGTCAGAACATCATTGTTTACTTCATGGTTTTTATATTTACACTTAACCCAATTGTTTTACTTGATGCCCAGCATATGTTAACAATGTGCATGTGGTTCTTTTTAGTGAGCTTTAATACCATTTCTTCAAAAGTATTTTCAGACATCTCATACCCTAAGCATGCCAATAGTGTAGAAAGGGTGTCCTGGATATGTCTAGCACATGCTTTTGTGTCAGATGAGTTCAGCTCCCACCTACAAATAAAGCTTCTTCCATATCCTGGAGGAGGTTGGGGACATGAAGCCTGAATGGATGTTGTCCAATACTTCAGTAGTTGAAAGATCATCAAGAAGCTATCACTAAACAATAGCCTAGGCTTGTCGTGACAGTAACCCTATGTCTCACCAACTGACGCCAGCAACAAGAACACTGTCAAGTTAAAACAAAACGAGTTCCATGCTGCGTTAGCAGGGGTTACCCAGATCTGACAAATATTTACTGACAGGTAAAGAAAGCAGTAGCTGTGGCAGTCACTGAAGTGAAGGACCATGTACAGGAGGAGTTTAGTGATGCCATAGAAAAAGATGTTTTGATGGCCTCAAAGATGTTTTGAAAACTCATCCTGAGACTCTGAAGTGTTGAGAAGACATTGACCAGTCTATTCCAAGCAAACCTGGAAAACCATTCATCTCTATTGGTGGAAGGTAAAATGGAGTATACTTTGAAGAATTGCTGAAAATCTGAACAGTTTAGAGGCATGATTTAATTGTTTGCAATTTGTCCCTTGTAGTTCATAATTTCATGAATAGGATAACAAAAGAGCGACCAAGCTTTGAAGAATATTCAGTTTTGAGACTTTAGGTGTGCATCTCTGTTGTTTGCAGATGATGTCCTCCTATGGTCTTAGGTCTCCGTGATCTCTAGAATAAGAAAACAATGGAGTGGTTTGCTACCAAGTATAAATGACAATCAGCATATCTGAATCACAGTTCAAAGTTCTGTCACAGAAAAAGAGTTGGGGGGCAGCTACCTTTTGTGGAGGAGTTTAAGTGTATGGGGTCTGGTTTTCAAATGAGGGTAGAGAGGGTCAGGAGAATGATCAGAAGATGGGTGCAGCTGCAATAGTGCTTTAGTCATTTCAGTGGACTATAGTAGTAGAAAATCTAATTCCAGGGATGAAGCAGTTCTTCTAACAGTCAAATCCCCCACTCACACCTATTGTCACAAACTTTGGGTTGTGACTGAAAGAATAACATAACTGAAGCAAGTGATGGGAATTGCTTTCGGTCAGAGGTTTGTGAATCACTCTTCAGGACAGACTGAGGAACTTGACAATCTGAAAGAATCTTGGAGTAGGAACATTGCTCCTCAGAATTGACAGGAGCCAGCTGAGCTGGTTTGGACACTTAAGGAGAATGTCCCTTCAACACTTTTAATGGGAAACCTATCAGGTCATCCCCTTGGCATGCTGGAGGAATTATATCTCTCAGGTGACCTGAAACACATAGCTGTAACCCAATATAAGCTGGAGACCACTACTAAGAATATTGAAGTATGGTTTACCGTGCTCATCATTCATAAAGGTATTCATGGATGGATGAATGGATAGATGGGAGGATGGATATGTGGGTGGATGACTGCAGAGATGACTGGATTGGGTTGTGGAATGTTTCCACTGAGAAAAAGTTCTCTGTTTCTGGAGAATATATGCATCTATATCTATACATCTTTGTCTCTATCTGCTATCAATGTGTGTGTGTGTCTGTGTGTGTGCGCATGCACGTGTGTGTATGTGTGTGTTTACATATATATATATATATATATATATATATGTGTGTGTGTGTGTGTGTGTGTGCGTGTATGTGTCTATGTATTATATATGCTATATAATGTATAGTATATAGTGTCTAATGCAATGACATTCATTAAAGTTATATCCTGGGCATGAGGTGTATTACACAATCTGAAGTGAAGTACTACACTCACCCCTAATAAAAATCAAATATAATGCAACATGCCAGACTAGCATGCAAAATATTACATCTGGTGTCCATGCATGAAACCCTTTAGAGTTCTTAATAAACATTTCAGGGATTTGTACTTTATAACACAAGTACGGAATGCACTCTATGACTGCCATTCCAATGCGTTGGATTTCAATGCATCTCATAGGTGAATTTGGACACATCACATTGTCGTCATCAGTAAGGGAATTTTAGTCATGGGACATTACTAGTGACAAAAAATAAATTCCTTTTCTACTGAAATGTATTCAGTTTCACATCTTTTGTGATAAAGATGCCAGGAAAATATATTTTAGACATTTGATACATTCTCCAGTCTTAATAGAAGCTGTATCACCAGATCTAATAGAAAGTAAAAATAATATGACAAGCAAAACTGTATTAAATGTCTGTAATCCTTAGAATTTGGTATCATTCTGGGATAGTTATAAACATAATGTACACCAGCATTGGTTAGCAATAGAGTAAACAGGATACCAGCATTTATGAACTGTGTGCTGTTGTAAAGGAGCTCTGACCCACATTTCTTACAGAGAGTGATTCATAAAAAAATTGCCCTCCATTGCCATGACTGCGGGGCAGCATATGATAACGTAAGGTGCTTACATGAGGATCAACTACACTGAATGCTCCTATTAACTGGATCACGGCTGCATCATGCTGAGGGTGGTGACTATATATCACTGTCATTGTCCTTGGCCTGGGAGGCCAAACGTACCTCAAATTTGGCTTTGGCAGACTTTATTTGTCCTCTGAGTTGTTTGTTTAGTTTAATGAGAGTGCTTTTATCCTGCTGGGTGCTGCAACTTCTAATTTTTGCCATAATTTTCTTCCTCCTGTTATATATCCGACTGATTTTGGGATTCCACAGGGGTGGCTTGTTTTTTGAGTTAGCTCGGTACTTCTTCCTGGTGGGTACAGCTGCTTCTATACAGCTATTAACATGCTTGTACAAGTTTTCTGTGAGCAGTTCTGCATTGGCAGAAGTGTTCTCAGGGTTTATTGGGGCTTGAAATTTTGCCAGGTACTCAATTAATAGTAGGAGGTTAGCCTTAGAATAATTCCTGAATATTCCTGGTTTAGCTGGGGGTCCAGGTTTTATTTTTACTTCATAGGAGACCATTTTGTGGTCTGACTTTATCAGGGAAGGCATTACAGTAGAGGGTGTGCAGCAGTCTCCCATATTAGTGAGGACCAGATCCAGTAGGGTTGCACTCCTGGTTGGTGTATTGACTATCTGGTCCAGGGAGTTTGTGTTTACAAAATCAAGGAATCTCTTTGGATGTATGTTTTATGTCGTATAGAATTCCCAGTTAATAGTGGTGTAATTAAAGTCACCCATGAATATTGTAATGGTTGAATGCTTAGTGTTTCTATGGTAAGGGTTTCCTGGGTCATAGAGGGGGACCTATAGCTTGCAAGGAAGTGGTATTGGATTTTACCTATGGTGATTTGAACATGAAGCAGCTAGAGTGCGTTGTCCTGTTTGACCAACCTTGAAGTATATTTATTTTTGCTGTAAATAGAGACACCTCCGCCTTTACTTCCTGTCTGTGAAGTCTCTGGTCTAAATGTGTGGAAGACACTGTTGGTGTGCTGTCCACGGCTTTAAACCACATCTATAAGATCACACAGACATCAGCATTTTCTAGGGTAAAGAGAGCTTCCAGGGAGTTGTGTTTTTTTGTTTAGGCTCCTAGCATTGAGCAGTAATACCTTTAGATTTTCTTGGTTTTGATTTGCTATATCAGAAGTACTTTCAATTTGGCATTGCCTAAAAAGGCACTATGGGGGAAGACAATGCTTTAGCTAATATTTGAAAGCCTAGTGGGAGAGGTGCAGACCATCCCTAGCAAAGCAGCGTGGTCTGTTGACCATCTCCTTCCATGCTGACAAATATTGCACCCCCTTAGAAAGACACCAGAAATTAAGCCAATTGTTAAAGTCAATCATCTTTTGTTCGTATTGTGGCATCATCCTTGGAGAAGGTAAAATGCTGCTCAATGCTAGGTTCATACCAGCCTGAGACACATATTCTGAAAGCTTTATGATGTCTCTCTTCATATAGTCTAGGGAGCCACGTCTCAGGTAATTTTCTCCCACATGTACTATGACTGAGTCATATTGGTAATTGTGATCCAATGACCTGAGTGCATGAGTAATGTGGTAGATCCTAGCCCCTGATAAGCAACTGACCATAACTTTCTCCTTACTCAGCACTTTGAGACACATAGCAGTCATATACAAATCAAGGAATTATTCTTAGACACTTAGGTTCATAGGTTCATTGGTCTGTACTAGGCTATCGACCCTAGGGCCTATACAAGCCTAGCCATAACAATTCCCTGGCTATTTCTTCCCACGGTATTTACTTTCCTGGACCCCTGTTTAGCAGAGCGACTGACGTGATCCCCGGGGTGAATTTCCTATCTTCCATCCAATCATCAAGGTTCCTTTTGAAGAGGGCCAAAGAGGTGCTCTTCTTGACATGTATGGGTAGTCTATTCCAGAGTCTGGGGAGTCTCTGGGTCAGGAACCTATCACTCCAGCATGTTGTGTTCATCGTGATGACAAGGTTTAGATCCCTGGAATGTGTGTCTCTGAGGGATTGGGATTTCTTTAAGTGTAGCATGTCCAACAGCTCTGGGTTTGACATGGCCTTGTATGTTAAGCAGAGATCGTCTCTGAGTAGACGATATGCCACAGAGTATAGATGGAATTTTTTTAGACGGTCAGCATACAGCATCTGCTTTAGGCCTGTTATTCTTTTAGTGAGGTGTTTCTGCGGCCTTTCCAGTTGTTGCAGATGTCTTGAGAGGTACATACCAAATGGGGTGTTGTATTCTATAATGGGTCTAATGAGTGATGAGTACAGTGGGACAATTAACTCCTTTTTTCTGGATGAAAAGCCCTTAGTGATGAGGTGTGCCACACAGAAGGATTTCCTGACTGTTGTGGCGATGTGGTTATCGAAGGTGAGACCACTGTCCACCTGTGTCCCTAAGTCTCTTATCACACTTTCGATGTTTAGTGTACTGCCACCTATGTGGTAATTCACTGGTACATGTTTTTTCCCAAGGGGATAACTATACATTTCTTGGCATTGAGCTTGAGCCCATGGCTCTGGCACCAAGCATCTGTTTCTGTAAGGCTCTTTTGTAGAATATCCACATTATTTGGGGATTCAATAATGGCTCACAGTTTGCAGTCATCTGTGAACTTTGTTAACCAGAGTCCCTTAGTGTTGGCCTGTACTTCAGAGAAGTAGATGCCAAACAAGAGCGGTCCCAGGACTGAACCTTGAGGTACTCCACTTGTCACTTCTCTAGAGCTGGATTTGGAGTCAGCTACTTTTACAGTGTGGGTTCTGTCAGTAAGCCAGTTGGCAACCCATCGAGTGATGTAGGGATTAATGCCCAGCTTATTAAGTTTAGCTATGATTCCAGAGTGGGGGATGGTGTCGAAGGCCTTGATGAGGTCCAGATAGGCTGTGTGGACCACTTTACCCTTGTCCATGGCTCTGGAGACTGATTCGATCAGCCCTTCACGAACCCAAACTGTGTGGGGTCCAGTGTTTGAAGATTGCCAATGTCTTTGTTTATAAGTTCCATGATAATACATTCCATGGCCTTGCAGATCAGGCTCAGCAGACTGATGAGGCAGTAGTTCCCTTGATCCAAGGTGGATCCCCCCTTGTGGAGTGGGATAACTGCTGCTGTGCGCCACTCATTGGGCACTTAATTACAGAATGCATCTAAGATGGCCATCTACTCTTACAATTTTAAATCCAGCTTGTAACGGAATTTGACTTCACCTCATTGTCAGTTTTCAGCACTACAACAGAAAAAAATAGGGATCATTTCTGTGGGGAGTGTGTTCTTAATCATGCCTGCATATTCAGTTGGCCACTTATCAGCAGTTATTTTTAAGGGTGGAGAAACCATTCCTGCATATTGGAGTGTCTGTTGGCTAGATAAAGGCATAGAGCTGGCTATGTAATCACTGACATTTGCTGCTGTGAGCAATGGATATCTGTACTTATCTCAGATAGTAACAGGTCATTGCTTAGCTAACCATGGTATATTACTATGTGAGAAGGGGACAAACTGAGACAGCATTCTAAACAGCAGCATAATGCCTCACCTCTGGACTCAATTGTTGTTCTCTTTTTAAAACGACTGCAAGCTGAGAGCCATTATTAACTCCCCAAGTGATGCAGACATCCTACAGAAAGGCCTCACTGAGACCAGTGACTGGTGTCAAAACCATGGCCTTAAGCTTAATGCCAAAAAATGCGTTGTCATCCCCTTTGGGAAAAACTAATTTCCCACTAATTACCACATTGATGGAAGTCCACTGAACACTGAAGGTGTTACATGATCTGGGGACACAGGTTGACAGCCACCTCTCCTTCGAACACCACATTGCCACTGTGGTCAGAAAATCCTTCTATGTGGCACATCTCATTACCAATGGTTTTGCATCCAGGAAGAAAGAGTTCATCATCTCTCTCTACTCTTCCCTCATTAGGCCAATCATCGAGTATAATGCCCCATTTAGCATGTACCTTACTAGACACATGCAACAGCTGGAAAGGCCACAAAAGTACTCACAAAGAGGATCCTAGGCCTTAAACACATGCCGTACATGGACAGACTCAAAAAACTCCAGCTATTCTCTGTCTCATATCATCTACTAAGAGGCGATCTCTGCTTGACTTACAAAGCCATGTCTGACCCAGCTCTGTTAGAAATGCTACATCTAAAGAAATCCCAGTCCCTCCACACCACATACTCCAGAGACCTTAGCCTCATTACTACAATCAACAGAACATGCTGGAGGGACAGGTTCATAATCCAGAGACTGCCCATGCTCTGAAATAGACTTCCCATAGATGTCAAGCAGAGCACCTCATGGGCCCTCTTCAAGAGAAATCTTGTTGGGAATTAGAAAGTTCACCCCGGGGATCACTCCAGTGGCCCTACTTGATAGAGGCACTGGGAACTAATGTTGGGCTGCACAATGCCAGGGCACTTCTATGGGCTAGGCTTGTAAAGGCTCCAGGACCATTAGCCTAGTACACACCTATGAACCTGTGAAATAAAGGGCATACCTCTTAACCTCACAGAGCAAGAACTCTAGAGAAAGATGAAAATAATGGGGGGACAGAGGCCCAAAATAGGGACAGATTTTAAATATCGTTCTTATAAACTTATAAAGTTGCTAGAATAATAGCATTACTGTTAGCATACATATGAAGTCTGAAACTCAAATGTATGTCATTATTTAATGACCTCAATCCTCAATGATTTGCTAGAAAAACAACAATTTTATGAGGAGGAGATCAAAATATGAGGCAAAAATCTGGACATTCTATGAAAATCTGGACAGCTGAGGTGTATAATATAGGGCAGTTGTTTCAATAGTTGATTAACTGTACTAATGAAGGTCATTATCCTTAATGTTTAGAGGGTCGTAAAGCATTTTTGTTTTTGGAACCAAATGATCTGGTCAATAAACATGATAGATAGTTTGACACGCAATGTTGAGGGGTTAAGGGATCTCCTAAACTGTTCCACAACTGGATCATACCTTCAGAAGCAAGGTAGTGGACTACCCTGGTAAACAAATGCAAATAAATAAATAGTGAGCTCTAGAGATAAATAATTCTAACCAGAGCCTTCCAACAGCTCCCAGTAATCACCAGCAGCCTCTTTCCTGCTAAGGGGTGATATATGAATAGCTGGAAGAGCAGCTGCAACTCCGTAATGTGTAACGGATCCATGCCATATAAGGACAATATGTGGCAGGAACTGAGTACTATGGCCTAGGAAATATCATCAGTTTGTGCTTACCATGCAGCACTTGAGAGATAGAAGTATAATATGAAGACCTGCCTGGGACACATATTCAGTGAGTTCAATCATGTCTCTCTTCATATAGTCCAAGGAGGTACGTCTCAAGTCAGTCGCTAACCTGAAAGCGCTGCCTGAACCTGGTCTGTGACATCAATAGGACTTGTTGGTGGGACAGATTTATATCCCAGAGACTCCCCCATCTGTGGAATAGACTCCCTCTCCACATCAAGCAGTGTACCTCTTTACCCCTTTTTAAGCACAACCTGGATAACTGGATGGGAAATAGAAAATACATCCCTGGATTCCACCTGTGTCCCTGTTGGACAGGGACATCGGGTGCTGATGGGCTAAACTCTTGGCTAGGCTTATACGGGCCTCTGGGCCAATAGCCTAGTAACTTCCTATGATTCTATGATCCTATCAGCTTCATTTATAAGGCACTGCAGTATTGATAAGTCCATAGCTGCAAGCATTTGTTGGTTCCTGTATTGAAGATCAAGGAACTTTTTGATTCACATATTTTCTGATGTTATATTTGTACTTATGTTCTCCCACCCTGTCATCACTATTTGCTTTTAACTGTATAATGTTTTCTGACATCTGTGAACTTTCACACAGGGAAATAAAGTAGTTGGCCATCATTGGGAATATGCCCTTTCCCCTCTGTAGTGTGATCTCAGAGTTGATATATTTAGTTAGGGAGGGTGTATGGGGAGTGAAGCCCCCCACTTAGCTGAGTTTACGATTTTGTAGTTTTTTTGTACGGTTGGTAGCTGACCGAATAGTTTCTTTCCCTGTGTGAAAGTTCGCTGAAACGATCATTTGCTGAAGAGAGCTTTCGCTTAATTGAGTTTAATGAATAGGGATTTGGTAAACTGAGAATTCGATGAAGTGATATAGATCCATTTATAACATCTGTTACTTTACCATGTAACCTGTATTGTTAATCCAACTCTTATATTTGCACTTTGCCTGCATTTACCAAGCAGAATACCAGGTTTACTGTTAATCCATCTCCAAGTTATTTTATATGCTAATGACATGGACTGGCATCCAAATGTATTACAACAATATATGCACTATATTGTTGTTCTTATTTTTCTTAGATTAAATGTAATTAACAATGTACCAAAATTCATACTACAGTTGATACTATATAAATGTTAAGTACATGACTTAATTTATTTATTTATCTGTTACTAACTTAAGGTGCGTGCATTTTTGGTATATAATCATTATCCTGAGCATTTCATTCTTTTATGGTAGCTTCATCTAAGGAAATTCTGTGGAATCAGATAAAGTGATTAACATAATAGGATCATAGGAGGTTACTAGGCTATTGACCTGGAGGTCATTTCAAACTTAGCTGTTTATCCCAATGTAATACCACAGATACTTTAGTCAATGCCTAGGATTGTATTTATTAATAACTGCCCATGTCCAGGAGGGTTGTGGGTGCTATCCCTGGTAAGAATTTATAGTACCCATCTACTTGTTCAGGTTCCTTTTGAACAGCATCATACAGGTGCTCTGCTTCACATAAATTGGCAGCCTATTCTAAAGATGCGGCAGTTGCTGGGAGACAAATCTGTCCCTGCAGCACATCCTACTCAAGTCACAGGCCATATTTAGGTCCCTAGAATGGGTAGCAATAGTCCTGTTTGATTTACAGATGTGCAGCAAATTCATTAGGTTTGGTCAGAGATTGCCCTTTAAGCCAGGCATAAGTCTCCCCTAAGAAGTTTTTATGATACTGAGTATAGCGACAGGGACTTTAGCCTGTCTGTGTAAGGCATGTGTTGGAGTCCCTTGATCTTCTCTGTTAGAAATTTCTGAAGTCTCTCCAAGTGTTGTAGGTGCATTGTACAGTGCATGCTGAAAGGGGTGTTATACTCAGTTATGGGCCTGATTAGTGACGAGTATAGAGGGAGTATAACCTCCTTTGCTGTAGCAGTGATGCCGTTGCTAATCAAGTGTGCTATGTAGAAAGCCTTCCTTACTACAGTAGACACATGGTGGTCAAAGTTAAGGTCGCAGTCTACTTGTGATCCCACATCTCAACACTTTGTAGGTACAAAAGGTATTGTTGTTAATTTGATAGAGTGAAGGTACATTGTTTTTACCAAAGGGAATGATGATGAATTTCTTTGCATTCCGTTTGAGACCGTGACTAAGACACCAGTTGTTGGTCTGTGTAAGACCCTCCTGAAGTATACTGACATCATTTGCAGATTCAATAATTGCACCCAGTTTATAGTAGTCTGCAAACTTGGTCAGCCACAGGCCCTTAGTTTTGATCTGAACTTGTGAGAAGTATATACCAAACAGTAGTGGGCCGGCCGGTGACTGGTCTGCTGTTTGATGTGGAGACACCCATATTGATAGCGTGTGGGACCGGTTTGTAAGCAAGTTGGCAACCCATCTTATAACAAAGAGGTTTACATTCAGTTTGCTATGCTTTTCGGTAATGCCTGAGTGTGGAATAATGTCAAAAGCATTTACCAAGTTGAGATATACTGTGTGCACAGATTTGCCCTTGTCAATGGCCCTGGTCACATTTTAAAAGAAATCCACCAGGTTTAGCAGGCAAGTTCTACCCTTGAAAAGCTGAATCGGGTCAGGTCCAGGGTTTGGAGGTTGCCTATGTCTTTATTTATGATGTCCATGATGATACGTTCCATGGCTTTTCAGATGAGGCTGGTCAGACTTATGGGTCTATAATACCCTGGGTCTGTTGCTAAGGCACTTTTGTGGAGGGGAATGACTATTGCTGTTCTCCATTCTGCAGGAACAAAGCCACTGGTTAGACTGTGATTGAATAAGGTACTTAATGGTGATGCTAATTCATGTTTTAGTTTGTTTAGGAGACAACCTGGGATGCCTTCTGGTCTCATAGAGGCTATGTGTTTTGCCTTAGACAAGGTTTTAATGACCTGCTCTTCAGATATGTAGGGGGAGTTGGCGTCAAGGTTTGAGATAAGTTTGGAGGGGAAAAAATGAGTGACATTTTCTCCAAATCTGTCCCCTAGTAGGTTTGCTATCTCTGTGGGATCAGTGTGTATGATACTGTTAGTCACTAGTTCGGCACATACTTGGGTCCTACCTTTTAAGCTACATACATAGCTGTAAAAGGCCTTATGATTATCCTTGGCTGTTATTAGGTTCATAGGTAGGTACTAGGCTATCTGCCCAAAGGCATTTATAAGCCTAGCCGGAATGTGTTGGCTTTTGCCGCCCCCTTAGATTAGTTCACTGTGCCTCTGTCCAGCAGAGCCATTGAAGTGATCCCTGGGGTAAACTTTCTGTTTCCCATCCACTCGTCAAGGTTTCTCTTGAAGAGGGTTAGCGAGGAGCTCTGCTTAATGTAGATTGGAATCTTGTTCCAGAGCATGGGAAGTTTCTGGGACAGGAATCTATCCCTCCAGCATGTCCTATATATTACTGTGGTGAGATTTATATCCCTAGAACGTGTGGCTCGAGAGGATATGGTTTTCTTTAGGTGGAGCATGTCCATCAATTCTGGGTTGGACATGGCCTTGTATGTCAGGCAGAGATCACCTCTGAGTAGGCGGCATGCAACCGAGTACAGCTGGAGTTTCTTCAGTCGAGCTGCATAGGGCATCTGCTTGAGGCCAGTGATCCTCTTGGTGAGGTACTTCTGTGATCTTTCCAGTTGTTGCAGGTGTCTTGTAAGGTACATCCCAAATGGGGCATTGTACTCTATGATGGGTCTGATGAGTGATGCATAGAGGGGCCCAATGACCTCTTTTGATCTGGATGCAAACCATTTTGTGATTAGGTGGGCCACATAGAAGGATTTTCTAATCACTTTGGCAATGTGATTATCAAAGGAGAGGTTACTATCTACTTGGGTCCCCAGATCCCTTATTACATCATCCATATTTAGGGGGCTACCACCTATGTGGTAGTTTGTGGGTACTTTGTTTTTTTCCAAAGGGGATGACTATGCACTTTTTGGCATTTAGCTTGAGGCCATGGTTTTGACACCAGGTATCTGTCTCAGTGAGACCCTTTTGGTGGATGTCTGTGTCATCCGTAGAGTCAATTATAGCCCCTAGTTTGCAGCCATCTGCGAACCTGGTCAACCATAGTCCTCCTGTGCTTGCCTGTACCTCTGAGAAGTATATGTCAAACAGGAGGGGTCCTAGGACTGAGCCCTGGGGAATGCCACTTGTAACTGGTTTAGAGTCAGACCTAGCTCCCGCAACTCTTACCATGTGGGTTCTGTCCGTGAGCCAGTTGGCAACCCATCTCATGATGTAGGGGTTTATGTTCAGGCTGGTGAGCTTGTCTATAATACCTGAGTGGGGAATGGTGTCGAAGGCCTTTGTGAGGTCTATGTAGGCTGTGTGGACCACCTTTCCCTTGTCCATAGCCTTGGTAACTGTCTCAAAGAAGTCCACCAGGTTTAGGAGGCATGATCTGCCCTTAACAAAGCCGAACTGGGTAGGGTCTAGTGTTTGGAGGTTCCCAATGTCTCTGTTAATGAGATCCATGATGATGTGTTCCATAGCTTTGCAGACCAAGCTAGTCAGGCTTATAGGGCGATAGTTCCTGGGGTCCGTTGTGGCTCCACCTTTGTGGACCAGAATAACAGTTGCTGTGTGCCACTCTGTGGGCACATAGCCTGTGGAGAGGCTGAGTTTAAACAGTGTGTTTAGGTGAGGGGTTAGTTCATCTTTGAGCTCGTGTAGGATGCAGCCTGGGACACCGTCTGGTCCAATTGATGCTGAGTTTTTGGCTTTGGAGAGGGCTGTTTTAACCTGAGTGTCTGTGATTTTAGGGACACTACATTCTTCTGGTATAGTTATGGGCCCTTTTGGGGGTGAGAGGGGGTGAAGTTTGCACTGATCCTGTTTGCCAGGATGTTGGCTATATCGGTCGGTTCAGTGTATTTTGTGCCATTCTGCACTAACTCCGAGCAGATCTGAGAATTGCCACTTAGATTCTTGACATAGCTAAAGAATGCCTTGTGGTTATCTTTGGAGTCCATGGCAATTTTTCTTTTGAAGCTAGCTTTGGATGATTTTATGAGGGAACGTAGTTTCTTGCTGATACTGATCAGGGATGTCTTCCCTTCTTGGGATTTTACTCTTTTCTGTACTAGTTTCCTCCTTCAATTGTATAGGTTGCTTATGGCAGGGGTCCACCAGACTGGTTTCCTTTTCTTGGAGGAGTGAGTCTTGGTTTTGTTTGGGATAGCATGAGCCATGCATTCTTGTAGGTGTCCGTATAGTGCATTAGTAAAGGATTTTGCAGCTTGGACAAAGTTATCCTTTAGCATGGGGGCTTTGAAACTTCCCACCTTGATCTTAAGTAATGTGAAGTTTGCTTTTGAAAAGTTTTTCACGGTGGTTTCTTTGACCTGGGGTGGTGGCGGAATGTGGATACCCAGAGTGATTAGTTTATGGTGAGATCTAACTAAGATGCTAAGTTTTTCTGTAAGTTACCCTTACAGCATTTAATGTGTTGTCTTATTTGCCTGTTGAGGCTGAGGAGGGTGCTTTTCCATTGTTGGGACCTCGCCTTAGTTTTCTTATACAGCAACTTTTTGCATTTGTTGTAATGTTTGTTGATGCTGGATGTCCACCAGAAGGCTTGTTTTTACCTGGGTCTTTGGCTTTGATTCTCTCTGGAACAACTGAGTCCAGACACTTATACAAGTGATTGTGCAGGGCTTCAGTGTAAGCTTTGGTGTAGTTACTACTTCCAGCTGGGGTGGGGCTTAGAATGCATTTATACCTTCCCCTAGGATGGTATAGTTTACCTTGGTGAAGTTTTTAGCCTGACTTTGCCTTTGTGAGTTATGGTGTTAGTGCCAATTCGAAGGTGACTGATTTGTGGTCAGATTTAACTAATAAGGTTCTGACATTTGCAGTGGTGCATCTGTTTGTCATGTTAGTGAGGACCAGATCTAATATGCTTGTTCCTCTTGGGGTTTGAGCAAATTATTCCAAGGCATCTGAGTTAACAAATTCAAGGAACTTTTGTGCTAGTAAGTTAGGGCTAGAGTAGGTTTCCCAGTTGATGGTGGGATAATTGAAATTCCCCATTACCAGACTGTTTGGCAATATTTGGATGACTCCAGTTTGGTCAAGTAGGCCTTGTGTGTATCATGATCAAGCTATGACTTGAATGGGGGTCTTACCCACAGTAATCTGAACTTGGAGTAATTCCATGGAGTTGTCCAGTCTAGCTAGTCAGGAGGTGAATTTATCTCTAATATAGATAGAAACACTACCTCTTTTGGTTCTCACATATTCGTTTTGTGGTCTGAAGGTGTGGAAGACATTATAGTCTTGCAAGGTCTGGGCATGCTCTGAGGCCTTGAACCAGGTTCCTGTGACTGTACAAACATCTACATCCACCAGTGATAGAAGTGCTTCCAGGGTGTGGAGCTTTTATTTTAAGTTCCTAGGATTTGACAGCATAACCCTTATTTTGTTATGGTTGACAATTTTCACATCTGAAATTTTGCTTATGAGACCTTGCCTAAAAAAGGCACTATGGAGGAGGCAACAGCCTTTGTCAGCATCTGAAAGCCTAGTGGTGCCAGGTGCAAACCATCTCTGGCAAAGCAGAGAGGTTTGTCGACCATGTCATCCCAAGCTGACAGAAGCTGGATCCCCTTTGAATGACGCAAAAACTAAGCCAATTATTGAAATCAATCATTTTTTTGTTTATACTGTGACATCATTTAGGTGACTGTAATATGCTGCTCAAGACTAGGGACATACCTGCCTGGGACACATACTCAGAGAGCTCGACCATGTCTCTCTTCATATAGTTCAGTGAGGTACATCTCAGGTCATTCACTCCAACATGAGCTATGACAGAGTCATAATGGTTCTTGTTTCTGAGTTACCTGAGTGTATGCATGATCTGACAAATCCTGACACCAGACAGACAGCTGACCGTGACTTTCTCCTTCTCTAACCTGGTGAGTGGGACATCCATGTGTCTCACTACAGAGTCTCCAATGACAAGAAAATTTGGTTTATGAGTGTTAGGCTTTAAGGACTTGCTAGGTGAGAAACTGGTGTTTGTATATGCCTTGGGTGCTGTGAGAACTGTGTTAGCTGTAGCAGCCTTTTGTTTTAGAGATCTCTGTTGTTTCAGTAAGTTTTTTGAGATAACCTCCATATATGTTAATTTATGTTCTGGATGCATACTGTGTACATGAGTACTATGTGCATGAGCAGTGGTGGGTGAGTTGACAACCTCTTCAGTGCTACTGCTTTGAGTGCAAGAGAGCAAGAATTTGAGATTTTTGTTGTAGAAACATCTCTTGCACTCTATACCACAGTGAGTTATTAGTAGACGGTTGTCAGTCTACATGAGGCAGTTGCTACACTGCCTCAGGAGACCCAAGTCAACAAGGCTGGCAAGAGAAACAAAGGTAGTCCAACTGTCCATAATGTTAGGTTTGAAGAACTGCTATCACAAAGGGGGCACTTTCAGGACTGATCTAGGAGGTGCTCTGTAGATGGGTACTTCTAACAGGAGTTTTGGCTGGTGGTTTAATAGGTCACAGCTTACTAGCATACTTCTTAGATCGAAGATGTACTAGAGATGAGGACTACACTAATGTACTACAGCTGTATCTAAGGGAAAAAATTTTCAAAATTATCTGTCCAGCTATGCTGCAGAATTGCTCGGCTAAAAACTTTAACATTAAAAAAAGAAAAATCAAAAGAACTAATGAGGGTGCTTACTCCAAGTCTTAGACCAATCACCCTTCACCAGACAGGTTCCAATCAGCATACCTGTCTCTCAAGAGTGCAGAAGGGCCCACTTCCAATCAAAGATGGCTTGGAAAATGTGCTCAGAATAAAACAGCCACTATAAATAGACGCAGATGCAGCAAACCTGTATCTGAACTATGCTACAGCCACTAGCTATACTAATTTAGGGGGGAAACACTAAAAAAGGTTTTAAACAGCAGAACAACAGCAAGGAGGCACTAAAGAATGTTTTAAACAGCAAACAAATCAGTTATTTAAAACACTGCTTGGTGGGAAAAATAGAATAAACTGAACAGATGCTTTGCAAACAATGAAAAGTAGCAACAATTACTTTGCAAACGGTGAAAACAGCAACGGAATATGATTTAACAGGCACAGTAAGGCAGACAAATCCAGTACAAACAGTGCAATTTATTTTGCAGAATTAAAATAGAGTATTAAATAAGCAGAACACAATAAAAGTGCAGTGAACAGCATAATCAAGCAAAAAAAAAAAAAAAAAACAAAAAAAAAAAAACAAAAAAAAAATGAACTTATGGCTTTTGGGAAGCTCAGAAGCCTCTAGTTGAGATGTCTAGTATCTCAGCTCAGAGTTGTGGTTGGCAGCCCACCACATTTCATATTGGTTCAAACAAGCAGAAACCAGCTCAAATGCAGAGCTTAAATACCAAAAGCTAAAAACTTAAAAATACATAGCCACTAGCTACACTAATTTAGGCGGGAAGCACACACAAAAAAATCTTTGCAACAGTGACAACGGTAATAAAATACAATTTAACAGACGCAGTAAGGCTGACAAATGCAGTAGAAACAGTGCAGTTTAGTTTACGGTATTAAAATACAGTAATACATAAGCAGAGCACAATAAAAAGTACATTAAATAGTATAATCAAGCAAAAAACAGGCAAATTATGTTTTTTGGGAAGCTCAGAAGCCTTTAGTTATCTTGTAGCTCAGAGTTGTGGCTGGTAGCCCACCTCAGTTCAGACTTACATGGTTTTAGAAAGTCTAGTTTTCAATGATTTGCTGAAGATTGTTACATAATTTAATGTTATCCTTGTGGTAAACAGTTATTTTGACTGTTTTGTCATATCTAAACTGTGGTTGAGTTGTATTTCTTTTTTTTTAATTTTTCCATATGTTTAGGTTTCTAACACCATGACAGGAATAGACTCCATTCTAAAGTCAGTGTATGAATAAAGTTCATTCAATTAGTATTGCTTCAATCTTTGATGTTTGCTAAGACTACTCTTCTCAGCATGCACAATGTACCCAGAATTTACTTCCTTCTGCAGTTTATACAAGTTAATAATTACTGGTAGCATATTTAAGTACACTTGAACATTCTTTTTAATTAGATCCATTGCTCCAACTATTATTGGAACTGTCTGGGTCTCTTTCTTCCACATTACTCTCATTTCTGCTTGTAGAGCTTAGTATTTTAAGACCATATATCACTTTGGTACATAAGACACTATAATTGCTGGATGCATTTCAATAATCAATGCTACTTGTGTATTTTTCCTTGGACAACTATATGTGGTTTTCCTTTATCTATTTTAACTACTGGTATTGGGTAATTCCATGTAATAAGAACTTCAGTGTGTCATTAATGCTTTGTGGTTCATGTTTCTAATGTTGGCATAACTCCCTAATGCAACAGCCTTGCAACATTGTTAAGCCTTTTAGTATATAGACACTCAGCCATGAGTGTATCACAACCTATGAGATGTGTAACTGACTACAGTTTTGTTTGCAGTCCCACTTTTTCTGTAGACTTTGTAAACCAGTGTGTATGTGTGCCACTATCTTAAGCTGTTGTTATTATCCTTTCATCTTTTGGTTTAAATTCACCCCTCCAAAACCATTCATGCATAAAATATTGCTTAATATGATTGTTTCAGGAGTTCTCTGTACTTGCCACGATAATTATGGGAAACTATACACAAGTATTTCTGCATTCATAAGTTCATAGGTGTATACTAGGCTAACTACCACTAGGGCCATTATAAGCCCAGCTATGCAGCCCGAATGTGACCCACAAATTGGGTTTATATAGGGGGTGATTTGCTAACTGCCTCTGTTGATCAGAGACATAGGCGGCAGACCAGGGGTGAATTTACAGTTACCAAACCAGCTTTCCAAATTGTGCTTAAACAGGGTCCGGGAGGAAATCTGCTTCACATGGATGTGGAGCCTATTCCAGAGAATGGGAATTCTCTGAGCAAAATATCTGTCTTTTCAACATGTCCTATTTATGTCATAAGCAAAATTAGGTCTTTTGATCTGGTAGTTTTGATATTGTTTGCTTTTCAGATATGCAAAAGGTTCTTCAAGGCAGGATCCAGGGATGCCTTGTACACTACGCAAATATCACCTTTCACTGGTCTGTATGATACATTGTAAAGAGTCAGAGCTTTAAGGTGATCAGCATAGGACATCTTGTCTCTGCATTCTTTTTGTAAGGAACCTTGTGAATAAGAACTTTACTATAACAGCATTAGGTGACTAGAGAGAGCATTGTGGATAATTTTACAATGTGTGCACGGTGTCCAGGGTTGCTAAATTAGCCTCTGTTAGGTAGCTTTTGGAGTTGCTTGGTATCTAGCTACTTGAAGGTGGTTTTGAATAGAAATTGGACATTTTATTGTTTTTTATCAGTTTCCACTTCATCAGGAAAGTATTACTTCTGGCACCAACACCAAAGCAATGTTTGTTGCACTGCATACATCCTTGTCACTTCTTTTAATTCTATCTGTGTACTGTTCTTATTAAATCAAGTAATATTTTAATATCATACCACAAATCTACTGGCCTTTAAAAAGAAAGAAAACTAAAAAGGTAATTTTTGGTGCTTTGACTTCTTTCTTTCATCTATGTAAGCATACGATTTGATGTATAACCACTCCAGTTGTTAATAAGATTATACTGTTTCCAGTGAGTGGTACATCTTTTCTTCTGGCTTATATTGTGGGATATTCTATCCAAAGGGTTTACATTTTATTCTAAATATTTTGCATTGAAATTTTTTTGTTTAATAATATACAGTGTTTCAGTAGGAGTATCTTTGTCAAACAAATAATCTGGGGCATAAAAGTGTGCGAGTGGAGGCACAGGTAAACCATAATTCATAAATGACATCTCTCACTGAAAAGAACAGTATGAAATGGCACTGTGTGGGAATTTGATGAAATTTTTGACCTCTAAGAGACAGGGTTTTAGGGTGACTTCCACTGAAGGATGCAAGATACTGTTCTTGCTACAGACCTTAGATGACTAATAAAATGAGACTCAGTCTAACAGGGAATTTTTATTTGTATGTGTTTTTGTCCTTGTAGGACCATTTACTAGATGATACATGTTTATTTTGAATGGAATACTTTAAATTATATAAAACAGAGTTAAGTTAATTTAGGTAGAATTCACTACACAGTAACTTGTGGAGACTGTCAGGATGTATGTAATCATGAGTTTTTTGTTAACTGTTTGTTAAACTGCTCCTCAGAACTTTTTCAGCCACAACCTGGCAACCTGGCAATAAAGTAAGAGGAAATATAACACACTCACATGTGCGCACACACACACACACACACACACACACACACACACACATATATAGAGATAGATAGATAGATAGATATATAGATAGATAGATAGATATAGATGTAAAGAGAGAGATTTTAGTGCATGCAATCAATCAGCAAGATTTTGTTAGGTGAGAGAAAGCCAGAGTACCTAGATGAAACCTATACCTGTTCTGGGAGAACACGTAAAACTCCACACAGTGACTGGAGGTCATGAGTGGACCCCAAACCATGCAGCTGTGAGGTGGGATCTTGCATCTAAAACACTTTGCTACATGACATGCTATGACATATTATATCTAGAATGATTTTCAAAAACATAAGAGAAGAAAGGAGATTATTGCAAGTAAATGACCTAGTGGTTCTCCAGTGGTTACTAACAGGAACATCTGCAGTCATCAAATTAGGTGATGTATTACATGTAGGATTTTCTTCTCCAAAGAAAGCAGATTTTAGTCGGTTACCAATCTGTTTTCTATTTTTCTTCTATTCTGCAACTTCATCTTTCTCTCCTAAAGCAAAAAATGTTGGTCCAAACGTGTGGAAAAGAACAAGGTCCATCATGTTTTGGATGGTGCATCTGCTTAATACAGTAACAGACAGCTGATAAGCAAAAAGACAAGATTCCAGTTGTTTTAATCACAACACTTATTAGTACAAGTTGTGCTCCGAATGAGTAAATTCCTGCCACAGGATCTACAACACAATACTAAAAATAATCCATGCATAGGAACATGGATCAATTATTTTAATTCAAATACAACCGCATAATTATACACAAACAGAAAGCTTTCATGCACAGTGTATTCTCAGTTCTAAAAATGTAAAGAAAGAATGCCATTATTTAAATACTTGACACATGATTCAAGCTAGCCAAAAAAACAGTTAGAAGTCCATTCATAAAAATTAATTCATAAGTAATTCATTCATAGAGCAGTATCATTGCAACAAATTAAATATTAAAATGATATGAAAATATATACATATATATCAGTTTATCAACAAACAATGAATGCTCATAAGAGCAAACACAGGCAAAGTGACCATTTTACACTGAACTATAAAACTGATCAAACATCAAAATAACGAACACTATTATTTTTGCAGGGGGCAAGATCCTTCCTGCACCCCCTGCTAATTATATATATTAATTCCAAGATCGCACAACAGCAGGATAAGGACAATAACCCACAACCAGCTGCAAAGCAGTCCAATGCAAAAGGCTACTGCAGAAACTCCTTTTAAAAGAATGTTTGCTCACATGAGCATTCGCTTTTTTTACAGTTGTAAAAAACATTCGCTCTTGTGAGTGTTCACTCTTAACTACAACTATATATATATATATATATATATATATATATATATATATATATATCTAAGAAAAACAAAATCAGTGCTGTTACAATAAGGCAGTCCATAAAACACTGCTTTAACTCGAATAAAAACTTTAATAAAATATTAAGACTTAAAAAACTTCCAAGAAACTTAGAAAACTGGCAGATATATGTGTGTGTGTGTGTGCGCGCGCGCGCGTGCGCGCGTGTGCACGCACACACATACACACACACACACACATATATATATAGGATTCACTTTATATCCTCGAAATACTGAAATATTGAAATTCAGTATTTCGAAGCTATAAAGTTGAAATTTCAAAACCACGAAAGCTCAGAACCACAAAACTGTATAATCTCTCATATCGGAGATTTTTAATTTCGTGCTTGTACTCCACACACACACCATCCTCCCAACACACAAACATAAGTTCTATACTACATAAAAGCAGGTGGGCAAGCCACCCTGCATCAGCCCCCCACACCACCCCTACTTAATTATTCTCACTCCGAGGTCACACTACATACAAACACACACAAAACACCACCACACAAGCCACATTCTCCTCGCACACACACATCACAGTAACAAAACACACTGATACACAACACAGCCCCTACCCAAAACTCTTAACGCACACACACTTACCTGAATCCATAACCACAGCGAAACCTCAGAAGTGCGAAATTCAAAACCTCTGGTATTCGAGGTTTTGAATTTCACGCTTCTGAGCTTTCACTCTTCTCAGGATTCCACTTTATGGGCTTGAAATACTGAGTTTTGATATTTCAGTATTTCGAGCTTCTAGAGTCTATATATATATATATATATATATATATATATATATATATATATATATATATATATCTACATATATATATATATATATATAGATAGATAAATAGATATAGTTATATCTATATGTGTGTGTGTGTGTGTGTGTGTGTGTGTGTGTGTGTGTGTGTGTATAGACATATATATAATATATATATACATAGAGAGAGACACACGCACACATACAGACACACACACAGACACACATACACACACCCACCCAGACACACACACACACACACACACACACACACACACACACACACACACACACACACACACACACACGCACACACATACACATATATGTATATAAACAGACGTTTTTAATGAGGTACAGTAGTTTTCCAGCCATAGTGGCAAAACATCTCCCACCCTTAAGGAAAAACATTAAACCACTGGGAAAACTGATAATTCTTGAGAGATGACATTGCTGGCTGTGATTTTTTAGAATTAGAAAAAAAAGAAGCACAAACTATAGACAAGCTTTGTTGAGCCTTCTTTGTAATCAGGCACGTATAACTTGTTTAAAACTCAATACTTCTTTTTTGAAAATAAAGGCTATTAAACAGATGAGTGCTTTTGTCCTTAAAGGAATCCATGAGATCTGCTTTTTTGTAATTCAAAATATTGAGTGCTCAAAATATAGAAAGGCTTTTGTTGAGTGCTCAAAATATAGAATGCACAAATGATTGAATGCACATTTGCGAGAGTCTAAAAATGCTGAGGTAAAGTTTTATATACTCTTGGATTCAAAAAGAACCCCACCTCTCATATTAAATGCTGTGGTAAATAGGCCCTTAATACAGTATTTTGTGATTCAGAAATACATTTGCATCAATGAGGAAAATTTTTATTATTAGCTAATTTGCATGTCTCTGAATCAATGTTAACTACCACTAGTGGAGATCAGCACTTTTCTTTGGTAGTTAACAATGGTGTATATATATCGTTTTTGTGCATGTACCCCCCCATATTCTTCTACACATAATACACAATACAAATTTTCAAACACACATGCATCACATACGTCATGCCTGTCTCAGTGCTGTCAAAATGTCTTCAATGCCTCCTTTTTTCTGCCCTCACAAATCATGGATGATTGTAGTCAGTCAAGAATGTCACACATTACAGCTTCACAGTTTATATCCTTCAGTAAATACATGGTAGTGTCCAAGCTGTTACACTAGCAACTTTCTACATTTGTAGGAGGAATAATTGAAATCTGTTGCTGATTTTGTACCACCATTAATTCTGGCTTTGTCTTCATTTCTTGCACTATGAGGTTAAAATGAATGCTTAGTATTCCTTGTCCCTCTCCCTCATTAATCACAAACTATTACAGGCATTGAATAATGCCATAAATCCTCATTATATGTTAAGTTCTCTCTGGTGGCTAGTGTTTCCTCAAACCAAATCTGTAGATTATCCCTAGTGGTCCCCCCAGCCCACATCTGTAGAGTTAACCCTGGTGGCTAGTGGTTCTCCAACCTAATGTTACAGGCTTTGCTCATTAGCCTGTGGGTGTGTGAAAGTATGACAGTCACCCCAATTGACCCACACACATACACATGCACACACATTCATGTATTCGTTCAACATATATATATATATATATATATATATATATATATATATATATACACACATGCCTAGCCTAGCCCTGCCTAATCCACCTACTGCAACCTCCTGTGCAGACACACACTCACATACCTCCTAACAATACAACTAAATCCCCAGCATTCGCCTCTACCATGATGGATGAACACAAGCATTTGGCAATGTTTATTACCATGAGCAGCACAGAACAGCCATGCTAACATACACAGCTGAGGACTGAATCACTCGACTGAATAAATTCCTTATTGCAGCCAGTTCCAGGGAGATAACACATGGCTAATTAGTATATGTCTTGCCCCAGAATGCCTCATTAGCATTTTCCCCAGAGGCAGCCCATCACAATGTTGCATGTCTTCACATTGCAACATTGTGATAGGGCTGTCTCTGTGTCAAAAATGGTTATGCCAAAGTGTACAACTCTTGTACACCAGAAGCATAGTAAGGCTGGAGTGAAGGGGCAGTTGCCCAGGTGCAAAGTATGCATCTGTATTACATAATTGAACTTTTAAAAGTTCAAACGTCATATGGCCGACACCATATGATCGAACTTTTAAAAGTTCAAAAATGTAAAAAAAAAATAAACCAAAGAAAAAACTTACCTGAATGGTTTACAGCCCCCATACCCCCCCCCCCGTTCTTTAAATATACCAACTCTGAGATCGCACTACAGTGCAGAAAAGGGAAATCTTCCCATTCTGCACAGTACAGAGATCTCCATTGAAACGTTTGAACTTTTAAATGTTCGACCATGTGGTGTCGACCATATGATGTTCAAACATTTAAAAGTTCGGCAGCGTAATATAGATCCCAAAGTATTAGGGCATGAGCAGGAAGAGCGGTTTCTGTTTTCTTTTTGTATCAGCATTTCTGAATGCCAGTATATAAAGGCATGTCAGGGGATTCTGTGTGTAAAGTCATAACAAGCCAATATCAGCTTGCTACAGTATAAAATAAATAGAAGTCTTCTTTTGTTTTGCTCTTCACTGCATGAGCTGGGGGTGTCTGTAGTAAGCTGATTGCTACAAATGTTGCAATCAGCTATCACAATTAAAGTCTTTATTTTTTTTTTTGCTATTAAATGGAATAGCTGGGGAGTGTATCTAACTGAAGTAAGTCAATTACTACATGCTACAGTAAAAAAGACGGCATATCCTTTTTTTTATTTGCTCTTCACTTGAAGAGTGGGGGGTGCTACACTGGGGATCAGTACTGAGTGATAGATGAGTCAGCTATGGCACTGACACACACCTCTTGGTAACCTTTCCAAATAAGGTCCATAGTGCAGGCAAGTAATAATGTGTAGGAAAATGAATGTGCCAGTGTTCATGGGTCAAGCTTAGAGTAAGGTTTGGTGTTGTGTGTCTTCTGGGTTCTTTTGTCTTGTGTATTGGTACTGTTAGGGAAAGTGGTTTTAATAGAGTAATGTAATGTTACATTAGAACTTATTCATGCATGCTAGTTGTGATGCTGCCAGCCCAGCTAGCTAGAATTTTGTAAATAATTCTATGATATTTGTGGATATTGCTATGATTTATACAGAACTGTATGTTATGTACTGAGCTTCAAGAATGTAACCTCAGTATACCCTACTGGAAAAGAACACAAATTATATAAACTACATACCTGTGCAAATGTATGTTTTAATAGTAGAAGCTGGAACATGCAGAGCTAACTTGCAAAACTTCTAAAAAATAAGGTGGAATCAAAATGTTTTATGATTGTGTTGTGTCAGTTTCAGCTCAGCATAGACACAATGTCTAGAGCTAGAAGTGTTTCTATTGTCTTGAAACAGAAATAATTACTAGGTTTCGAATGTAAAAGTATTTAATTATTTTACAACTTTCAGTTTTGAGCAAACATCTGAGAGATATGTACTTCTCACACAGAGATGATAAAATTCTGTTGGTATCTGTTAGCCTGGGAACTGAAGGCAGGAGACCAACAGTGATGTCATCCTAGCTGACCCAGCAGTAATGTTTAATAGTAATTTAATAACTCTCTCAGGAAAAGTCTGTACATTTCATTTTGTATCTTGTCTTGGACCTGGAAACATCCTCTCATCAGCACTTGCCTTACTAGTAGTAAGTAACCAGGGTATACTAATCTCTCTTGGATATAAATAGGAATATAGTAAAGGAATATAGTAAAGATTAGTTTAGATGTTTTCTTTATTTATTTGAGAATGTCCTGCAATGTTGTTTTAAAATATTTCCTGTGATTCTGAACTCTGCAGTTACTGTGTTGATTGAATATTGTCTTGTTCTTTTATTTATTATTAAATATATTTAAACCTATCTTTGTGGCTGGTTTGTTTAGAGATATTTTAGCTCTTAGAGTACTTGCACATGTATTTGGTGACACTGTACAGGCCACTTCTAAATAGCCTTAGTCTACGTCACACTTACCATTTGGATAATAGTAACATTCCACATTAGGATAAGAGTCTTTATAGTAGCAGATAAGTAGAGCTTGGTGGCAGTGATAACTACCTTATAGTATGAGTAGAAGGGGGCATAGCTGGTAAAGTGTGTGTGTTTGTATATAAATCAAATCTCAAAGTGTGTGTGTGTGTGTGTCAGCTACTTGTCAGGGGCACAATGCACTGGTTGGACAGAGAGGGTGCTGGAGGTCTTGGCTTGACCCCTCAGCTGAGATCGTAACCCTACAGCTGTGCCAGTGAGGAGTCTTATTGGTGAGCTGGAGAAAGAGGGAAAAACCAGCCCCAGACTGACTGTGATCTCTGTGTGCTCTTAAGGGAAATTGTACTTTACTGCATGTGTACTTGTCATCCTCCCATTGTGTAGTCCCTCACTGTTGCCAGTAGTGAGGATTGAGGTTCCTTGAGTACTGGGCCGGTGCAGGGGCATCACACTAGTCTTAACCATAGGATTACCCTCAAGCACACTCTGGTTCTTTACCCTTCTCCAATTCCCACCACCCCTCCTACTCTACATTAAAAAAAATCAAAACTCCATCCCTACACTTCTTCCAACCTCTCACTGTATCAAAACAATCGAAACATAAGCCAGATGCAGTTGCCCTACAAATAGCATCTCTGACTTATTTATTATAAGTGCTGCTATTGAACTTGTCCTATTAGAAGTAATACTGTTGTAACAATAACTACTTTTGCTCAGTAACATTTTACAGTGCAGACTAATATCCTTAGCAAAACCTAACTTACATATTATACAAAATACCTCTGACTCAAACCCTACTAGAGTGCTTCCTCAGCATATTAGCACTCTTTACCACCTACCATACCTCCCAAATAAATATAATTAATAGTCCTACAAACCCATCCTCACTACAACCAACAGTTACCAAGTCTTATCATTCGCCACAGCATTCACACTGTACCAGAAATCCTTCTTAGAGTTTTTCAGTTACAGGTATCTTAAATCTAAGTATGCTACAATATAAAATCCAATAAAACTACAGCACACATGCATTTGGCTACCTACTTTCTTTCATAAAATGTCCACCAAAAAAAATCAGTGGAGACATTCACCCAAACCTTGGCTCCACACAACAGCAAAAGCCCCACAAGTACAGTATTAAATGAACCATTATCTTGTCCTCTTCCATCCCCCAATTCTAGCCTTCTCTTCCTAAATATCAACCTTAGAAACATATTTAATAAAATCCAGGACATACATGCTTGTATTGCCATATATTCCCTAGATGTTATATTAGCTACAGAAACGTGGTTGAAAAAAGACATCACTGGCAATGAAATTACCCCACCTGGTTTCAATATAATTAAACTTGATAGGAAAAATAAGCGGCAGGTGGAATAGCCATCATCTACAAGAATTCCCTAAATGTAACAGCATGTGCACATAAGACACCACAGTTTAATAATACAGAACTAATTATATGACATCTCAAAATCAATAATAGAGAAACAATTTGTTTAGCAGCCATATATATCCCACCAGGTAAAAACATTACCACCATGGAAAATATCCTATACAAGATATCCCACCATATCCAACATGAAACAATAATACTAGGATACTCTAATGCAGACTGGCATCTAATTAATAGCAACACCCCATCTGATTCCATAAATCTGTACGGCTTTACCCAGTTCATTACATGATTTATCGGAGTCCACTAAAGTACTGGTAGGAAATCAACCTTAGACTGGATTCTTACTAACAGACCCAGCAAAATTAGGGCAGCTGGTAGCCTTCCAGGCAGCCTAAGTGTCCATCAACCTAGTTACTCTCTCAGAAGTAACAATATCCAAGATAAATATATAATTTACAACAAAGTTTGTAACTCAAAAAACTTTGACAAACACACTTTTATCAAAACCGTAAAAGAATATAACTGGAAAATTCTAATATCCATGCCCTTAGACTTTGGTGATATTCCAAAATTTCTCAATAATCTTCTGCCAGTATGTACTAAAAGGGTCAAAGGGTCAAATCCAGCCCTGCACAATGACTATCAAAAGAAAGTAGGAAATTAATGCTACACTGTTTAAAAGTGTAGAATGAGTGGCTGAAAAATACTTTCAACTTTTCAGACAACTAAGGAATAGCACAAAATAACAAATAAAACATAACAAGCAAACAGATTATAACATCCTCTGAAATAAACATCAAAACAACCCAAACTCTTCTGGACATCCATAAACAAACTTTCACATCCAGGCCAAATTACCACCCCCAACCCTATATTCAACAATAATACTGATTCAGTTTCTCACAGTTTAACAACTATTTTATACATACTATATTGTTTCTCACAAACAATAATACTTTTCTGACCTTCTCAGCCTCTGTTAAATATCCTTTACTATTTGACTTCAGTCCAGTGCCCATGTCCAACATTAGCAAACGCCTACATAAGTTAAAACCAACCACCCAAGCTGCTGACCATCTCCCTTTAGACTACTTAAAAGGGCTGCAGATGCAATTGTTTTTCCAGTCTCTAGATTGATAAATAGATCTATATCTGAAAAATGCATTCCTTCCATCTGGAAAAATCCATTATTATACCTTTACACAAAGGTGGCACATCTACAGAGTTTAATAACTGAAGGATCGTTGCAATCTTCCCCATCCTATCAAAAATAATTGAAAATGTATTCATGCTCAGCTCAGAAATAGGGCATGGTTTCATACCCCACCACAGCAGAACTACCACTCTTCTTGACTTCACCAGCACTATAAACCAGCATAGGAAGAATGGTAACCTAGTGCCAGCTGGGTTCCTACACTTATCCAAAAGCTTTTAACATTGTGTCACACCACCATTTACTTGCTGAACTCTCTTCTATAGGCCTCTCACAATCCTTCCTTAAATGGTTCCTTAGTTATCTATCTGGATGACATCAAGAAGTCAAATGGCAATAGGATCTCTCTTCTTCTATTCCAGTTACCATAGGTGTCCCTCAGGGCTCTGTACTAGAACTCCTTCTTTTTAATATTCACACTTCACGCTGACATACATCAAGCAAATATAGTACAGTATGCAGATGATTTGACTTCAATATGTTCAGCCCCCACAATATCCAGACTGCAAGAAATCAGCCACATTTTTTTCTCTTCAATCGAAACCTGGCTAAAAAACTCAAACCTACTCCTTAATCCAAATAAAACAAAAATGATGCTCTTCACCCCAAAACATTAAGTTCAACAAAAACAATCATTTTTGGTTACATCTACAAATAATACTAAAATTGAGGTAGTACCACAGACTAAATTTCTGGGCATTGTAATAGATGATAATATTAAATTTGATCAACATAGTCTTCAGACAATTAAAAAGACCCACCAGAAGCTTGGGTCTATTTACAGGGCAAAACAGTACCTACCAGACCCAGCAAGAAAAACCTTGGCCTCATCCTATTTGCTTTCAACCCTCTTATATGCCTCACATATCCTTACAAACGTAAGCTCTACGCTAAGATGCAAACTAGCTTGCCTGTTACAACAAAGTAGCTAACTTTGCTGCCAGTGCTGCACAATGAGCTTATCACTTCTAAGCCTTAAAGCAGCTAAACTGGCTAGAGCTTAACAACGACATAACATATGCTCATCTACTTATGGCATACAAACTGATATATTTTCCTGTACATTGTCCTGCATTAAAAAACATATTATTGCCCTATACCCCACAAGGAACACCCATTCTGGTATCAGCAGGTTGAGACCTCTAGTAAAAGCACAGACTTCTTCTTGCTTATCACTAACCTTTTGCCCTCCTCTCCTTGAATCGTTACAACCCTAAGAACTTTTCCTCCTGCACTTGAATCAATACATCCCCTTTCACACCAATCCTCTTAAACAACACTTTCTCATTCTGCCCTTTTTCCTAACTGACCTATTCACCTCTCTACCCCTCTCATGCACCCCCTGTACACCTAAGTTATAAACTTTCTAGATACACTGATTTGGAACAGTCAGCCTAAATAGAATCAATCCTAATATCCCCCCTCCCCCATACATAATATTATATCTTACTTCATTATATTTCTTGTACTTTTCACAAACCCATGCAATACTAAAATCTGCCTTCTTACATAATTGTATAACTTACTTCATTATGTATCTTGAACTCCTTGCAAACTTTTTTTTACTGAAATGTAAGAACACTAAATTCTTTACAATGTTTTCCCTTCTGCAGTAGCAATATATTTACTTCTGCAAGCTTTTGCAGTTGAAGCAACTCTATAGAATTATAATTGTTGATGTAAATAATTTGCTGTAAATACCAGTCTTGTAATTATGTTTGTTGTTTCATGAGAAATATGTGTTGTTTTTTCTGAGAACTGTCTGTAATTTACTTATTAATATAAATGTACTGTGGTAAATCTTTTCTCCTCAGGCCTCTGCTAAAAAATGGACTCTGCACAGTCAAACTTTCCTAGTCAACAAAGATAAATAAATAAGTAACCCTAACCCCCAACCCTACACATACTGTAATTCAGTATTTTTAGTAGTCTGTGTTTTCTGCATTCAGTCATTTTTTTGAGAATCTGTGTTTTCCATTTTTCTCCACCTCAAGATATAATCACAGATATGTCTGTGTGTGTGTGTTATCATATATATATATATATATATATATATATATATATATATATATATATATATATATATAAACAAAAAGTGAGAGTATATGTATATATCAAAAAGAGAGAGAAAGAAAATTATATTTTTTTAGAGTATGCTTCATTTTAAGAATTGATTTCAGGCTCACAGCTTTATTCAAACCTGGTGACCAATCCACTCTCAACAGTATAATCTAATTACAATCACATACTTCTAAAAGTATGTATAGCCCCACCTGTAGGACTATTACAAACTACTTATATGACACTAAATACAAATTGGTGTGTTTACCAGTAATCCACACTATGATTAGCTAGAGAGTTCTAAACTACACCATGTCTAATACTTAACAAATACTCAGAGATTCTCCTGGGGATTCATTAAAGGGTCAAGCTTCCACAATGTGCTAATTTTCCATTTAGATATATGTTAGCAGTAATTAGCTAAGACCTCCGTATTGGCTAATTTTCATGTCTCTGAATCACATTTACTAGCACGACATGAACAGGTACAAACACACACACACACACACACACACACACACACACACACACACACACACACACACACACACACGTGAGCATGCCCACATCACATTCCCCATACCTTCCCCTGACCTGTCTGCCTTTCCGTGGTTTCTCTCACCCTCATAATAGTTGAAGTATACCCTGGTATCTATTGCATCCCCCACCCATGATCTCTGTACTGCAGACAATTCCATTAGGGCACTTACTCTTATGAGTAATCCCTGATGTCTACTGCAACGTCTCACCTCCAATCCCCATTCAGCTGTTGAAACTGGCACTTATTGTTAAGACTAATCCTTTGTGTGTGGTGATTCCCCTTACCCCTAATCCCTGTATCAAGGTCATTGTAAGTATTTGAACATAGCCTTTTGGCTGTGTTCAGTACTGCAATGTGGTGTGGACAGCTGTGCTGATCTACATGGCTGAACAACTTCTTAATTTGTTTGTGTGTAGGTACCTTCCAGGAGGCAGTTCTGGGGGAGAGAGAGCACATATTTTCCTCAGATTGCCTCATTACCATTCAGCAAAGCTTCATGGCCAGCCCTATGCAGTGCTACACATCTTCATGCCAGAACTTTGTGTAGCATTGAGTTGGGGTGGTTTCTGAGTTGGGACAAAGTACTGCAACATGTACAGTTACAGTACTGTAAAGAATCCCAATGTCTGACATTTAAACAGTTAATGTTTTTACCAACATAAAATGTTGTACTTTCATTATGTGTAGCAAGATAAATAGTCATTTTGTTTGACAGTCAGCACATTCTTCACATGTCAACATTTTATGTACCGATGTTCAAAATAATCAGTTGTTTCACTGATGTATCCCATCTCTGTGATGTAATTCTTATTACTTATTTTGGGATGATCTTTGTAGCACAATTGCATTTTAGATTATTACAATATTACTATAATACTGCTCTGTGAATGAATTATTTATGAAGGACATTTTCTGAATGAACAGATGTCAGATATACTTGTTAACTGCTGACTGGATAGATAGAATCATGTGATATGCATTTCAATGACGGCATTCTTCTGCTGTATTGCTTTGCACTACAAAAGTGCTGTATCTGAAAGCTTTCCTGTTTGTGTATAGTTATTAGGTTTAAATTGAATTAAGAAGTTCCTTATATGTGTTTTTGTGCCTGGATTGTTCTAAATTATTTACAACTGTTCCTTAATTTAATGATGCAGTTTTGACCTTTGAATGAGAAGTGGACATAAGCTGGTAAGAGGTGTAAGATAAACAGTACGTCATGACTTAGTATTAGAAAGAAGAAGAACTGGATTAATCTACAGAGATTTGGTTTCAACTTTATGTCTGTAACTATACAACATATTTAAGTTAGTATGTTACACAAAGTTTGATAGTATTAGAGGTGACATTCAATAATGAGAAAGTGAAGGTCCTCTTTCTCTAATTTCCTGGCTGACATACCCTTCACCCTTCCCCACATTGTAGCTAATGATGAAATTATGGAAGTTTTTGCCAACAGAGGAGGTGTGGAAAGGGATTACTTCTAATCTTAGTGATGGCAAGTCTAGTAAAGATAAAAGTAGAGCTTTGCATAAATTAGAAGATAGTGATAAAAGAAGAAAATATGTGAATTAAAAGATGGAAAGTAAGGTAAATTCTCTGGAAGGGATTTTGAGCAGAAGCAAGATTTGAAGGTCAGATAATGACAGTAGAAATGGAAATACTAAGTTATATGAAACTTATGGCAAGTTAATTAAATACAGAAGACAGTAGCACCTATAAACAGTAGCTTGAGTAGCCATTCAAGTTTCTATCTTAGAGATATACACCGTCCGATATTATAGGTTGATAGTTAAAAACTAGGCTATGAGTCTACAGACTATTACATGCATAACCAATAATTAGAGGTCATCAAACCCTGTACCTACACCATTATGTCAATCCCACCTCATTACTAAATTACAGACAGGAATTTGGGTAGGTGGCCAAGAGCTCCATTTTTGGACACTTTGTTGAGTAAGCACACCACTGAAATGCAAGCAGAGATGGGGCACAATTCTCCTTCCTTCATGCTGTATGAAGACTGCATGACTGGGGGAGGCTTTACCTTTCAGAAAAAAAGAAAAAAATCATTTCTACTGTCATTGGGCCCACCCATTTTTCAGATGAAAGTGCACCCACTGCTGTTGTCATTTGGTGTCATAAAGCCTAGAAATAATTAATACTAGCACAAAAAAAAACAAAAAGTACAAAATATAAAAAAGTAGAAAGGTGCAAACTTTCCCTATCCTAGAACCACAGCAAAACCCTGGCAAATGAAAGGAAGACAAGCAGTAGAAATGAAGTCTCTGTTACAAAAAAATCATGCAAAATAATAATAACCAAGGTTAAGATAATTAACAAGTGAGAGAAAAAAATAATTCCTGGGATTCTATAAACTCCTTGTAGGCTTCGCACAAAGCCTGCACAGAGTTTATGTGTTTGCAAAGTGAGCAGCAGCTCTTAATGAATATTCATGCCGCGGCTCGTCTTGAAACATAAGCAAGCAGGGTTTCATGGTGGCCAGGAAAAGATATAAAGCAACACGGACAGTGAACACAATACAAGTATATCTGACATCTGTTCATTCAGAAAATATTATTCATAAGCAATTCATTCACAGAGCGATATCATACTGCATAGCAAACTGGGTCAGCTGAATTGCACGGAATGCCACTAAGACCACCAGGGCTTTTCATATCTTAATATATTATATTTCGGGGACAGGGCAGGACCATGTATGTTTACACTCCAGCAGACTGGGTTAGTGGGATTGCATGGAATGCCACAAGGACCACCATGGTTTTTCATATAATAATGTATTATGTTGTGGGCATAGGACAGGACAGTGTATGTGTACATTCCAGGATACTGGGCTAGCAGGATTGCTTGAAATGCCACACAGATCACAAGGACTTTCATATATTAATGTCCTTGTTGCAGGCACAGGACAGGGCAGTGTATATAGCGTTCAGTTTTGTGGAATCTCATTCCAAGTAGTCTGTACAAGTTGTGTCAATGATCTATAAGGGTGCATGGACTGCCATTTATAACAAAAGTAATGGGAAGTCTGTTTATTGAATAGGGACACACAGATGAAGTTTAGGGATGAACACCAGGAAGGAGGACAGGTGAAACATTTTAATGTACCATACATGAGGAAATGTAAAAGGAAAACAGTTGCAGCAGGAACACTAATCACATCTCCACATGGCACAGTATGGATTGCACAGTGACAAATGTGTATAATGTGACTGTCACACAAGGTGACATAACAGTGAAGGATGTCTGTGTGATATAAGCATCCAGACATGAACAATGGAGAGGACATGTACCATGGATGTTAAATACAGTTGGGGTTAGGAGCATATTGTGAAGCTATGCAAACTGATTTGCTGGAGTATGCCTGTATTGTCAGCAGAGGCTTCCAATAAGTAGGACATAGATACATACAGACTTATGGCCAACAGTAAAACCATTATGTACAATTATGGACAATATCAGAATAATACCACCAGTAATACCCATATCTCTGACACAGCATATGTGCTTCTGAGTGAGCATAGATGGTTCTGAACAAACACACATGTACAACTATTAGGAAATGTCATCAATCTATGAGTGTAATCAAGCACACTCTCCTGACACTAACATATGCTGGAGGTATGAGAAGACACACTTGACATTATGATCACTATAGGGTAGTTGACTGGTGTGCATGGTAGAGATATGTATGGCATAATCTGCACTGCCACAAATGTAAATCAGGCTATCAATGGCATTAAACAGCTATGTATGTCATCAGTACATCACCAAAACAGGGGTCTATATTAGAAGAGCGAAAGTTTAAAATTGCAAATGCTCTAAAGAGCGAAAATGCCGGACTTCGAAGTGCATTTTTTGAGATTGTAGTACAGTGAAGATTGGAATATTTGCCCTTTCCTTACTGTAGTGCAATCTCAGAGTTGGAATATATATTTAGGGGGGTGGGGGGACACAGCCCCCCACAATAATAATTTTGAGGTACAGCATTTTTGCTCTTTAGAGCGTTCATGATTTTAAACCTTTGGTCTTCTAATATAGACCCCCAAAACAGATATCACACATGCATGTGCTATTACACCTTAATGGGTGTTCTGTGCCATCAGATAGTAATGTTTATGCAACAAAAATAATACCTAGGTCTGCACAAATAGATCTGTGACAGCTCACAGTGACAAAGGTGGTACACTTTAGTTACACATAATTGGAAGATATGTATGGACTCTGTTATTGGTGTGGTGAAGGCTGTGAACTATGAAGGTATTATAGCTTGTCATGTGGATGTCCTGCACATACTCAGTATTTGTGTAACATACAAGGGGGTACTCACCACCATGGGCACATGCTGGTGGGCATTCCACATACCATATATCTCAGGACACAGGCCACAAAAAAACTGGTCTGCTGATAGGGTATGATGTCTGCATGATCCTTGGTTTATGAGCTTGTTTGCATAATGAAACAAATCCACGCATGTTTTTTTCATCTCATGTGTTGCCATGGGTGTGGCAGCAATCTTTGATGTGTGTTGATATTGTCTGTATTATATGAATATCACAGTTGGCGTCAATGATTCTCCACAATCTGTAGCCACCAGACAGCTGTTGGGACACAGGATTTGTATGTCACTCTTGACATCTGTGATTTCAATCATGGATAGGAAAGGGCCTAGCAAACAGCCCTGATGTACACACTTGATCACTGGACACAGGATATAAGTCACTTCACACATTTTTATATATTTAGATATCATGTATGTGATCCATTGTTCTACCCACTTAGTGATATAGTTGTTGATGGCCGCATCTGTCATTGTTAAGTGAATACCTCAGTGTGGACTCCTGTCAACTGCCTTGGCCTTTTCAAGTCCCACAGGTTGATGCTCTTTGATGACATCTGACAGATGTAACAGACATAGATGTAGCATCAGAAACTCACACATGTCTGTTGCACACAGCCAGAATATTACTAGTGTCCATTTAGAGAAGGTCCATGATGACATTTTGGCCTACCTCACAGATCAGAAAAATCTGGATGTGTCTATACATGCATGCATCAGGTGCTGTCCCCTGCCCACTCAGATGGATGCATGTTGATGTACACCCTTCTATGAGAATATAGTCCATCTGGAGGGTATGTTGAAGTGTGCATCACACTGTGTCAGGTAGGTGTATGTTCTGAGTTATGCTATAGGTGATCTGTGATGTTGTTACAGTCCATTGTTTCTGTATGATAGGCCTGCATGAAGGGGACACATTGCATACTGCCTGTCTTGATCTGTTCTAGGGTTTGTACACAACTCCCCTACTTAGGTGTCATTGACAAACTCTACCAGCCAGGGATTAACACTTACATCATTAGATGGTTAACCAGTGTTTTCATCAACAGACCACATACTGTGAAAGTTGGTGAATCAACCTCTGCCATTGCAGCTGTCACTATTGGTGTACCCCACAGATCTGTGCTGGGCCCTATACTGTTTGGAATCCATTTTTCAACAGTCCAGGCTACAAAATATGACATGCAGCTTACCAAGTTTGCTGATTCATGAATACTGGTTACAATCATTGAGTCCATCAATTACGTGACTATAGTACAAGAGGGGCTAACACACACAAACAATTGGTGCCAAAGCCACACTGTCTACTAATAAATATAGAATGTGTCAGGATTTGTGCCTTATGCAAAGTTGAATTTCCTGATAAATACACCATTGACAACACTCCCCCATGTGGAAACCAGTGGTACAAGAATTGGGAATGCATGTAGATAGCAATCTGAACTTTGACCAAGTGTCCACAGTGGTATGGAAAGGCTACATTGTGCACCTAAGAAGTAAGGCTATTGTATTCAGATCTGAGAAGGATATAACATCACTGTACACAAACCTCATCTGAATACTTATCAGTATAATGCTTCCTTTTGCAGTACCTCACCAGACACCTGTAGCAGCTGGACAGACCATGGGTGTTTCACAGCAAGAAAATACAGGTCCTACAAATCATTTCATGACATAAAAGGATATACTGAAAGCCTTATTCCTAAAATCTGTATTGGAAAGGATGAGGTGACTTGTGCCTTGATGTGTATACTGAACATCCACAATTTAGTAGATTCTGTTGAGAGGAAGATGGTAAAAGCAATGTCCTACATGCTGTTGTAAAATGATCTGTCTGCTATCAAGCAAGTGCACAAACACACAGTTGACTGCAACAAGAATAGAACCCCTACCTCTCTAAGTGGGTCTACTTCATAAATTTCATAATGCTGAATTTCATAACATTGAGACCATAACATTGAAAATTCAAAACACTGAAAACCCAAAACACTGAAAACTCAGAACATTGAAAGTGTGCTTCATAACATTGAAAACTACATTGCACAAGTAAATAATATCACCTTCACCTACAACAACACCTAACTAACAAACAGACTTTCTACTACGTTTCACCCCCCCGTACATTAAATATACCAACTCCAAGATCACACTACAGTGGAAAAAAGTTAATTTCCTAACCTCAGTGTATGTGAGGTTAGGAAATGAACTTTTTTCCCATTGCAGTGTAATCTTGGAATTGGTATATTTAATTGATAGGGGATGTGTGGGGCAGATCCCCCTAAATGGGCGGGGTGCAGGGGGCTTGCCTCCCTGCAGAAATGTAGTAGAAAGTGTGTTTGTTAGTTAGGTGTTATTATAGGTGGGGAGGATGTTATTTACAAATGCATTGTAGTTTTCAGTGTTATGAAGCACACTTTCAATGTTCTAAATTTTCCATGTTTTGGGTTTTCAGTGTTTTGGGAATTAGATGTTTTGGTCTCGATGTTATGAAATTCAACGTCATGAAATTTCAGTGTTATGAAGTAGACCCTTTTAAATATGCAGACTACAGAGCACAGGACTTTACACATTGCCACAGCACAAGTCTGACTTGGAGTGTCTTAGGCAGCACTTTATATCTGATGACATCAGCAGTGTCTGTTTTGGAGAATATAACAGTGTCCCACATGCTGGTGTAAAATGCTCTCCCTACTGTCGGGCAAGTGCACAAATGCACACACCCAGTTGACTGCTATGAGAATAGATCCCCTATCTAAGTACATAGCCTATAGAACACAGTACTGTACGCAATTTCCATGGCACAAGTCTGACTTGGAATGTCTTAGACAACACTTGATAGCTGATGACATCAGCAGTGTCTGTTATGGCGAATATAACAGTGTCCCACTTGGTGGTGTAAAATGCTCTCTATAATGTCAGGCAACAACTCACACACAAACACACACACACACACACACACACACACACACACACACACACACACACACACACACACACACACACACACACGCAGTTGACTGCAGTGAGAACAGAACCCCTACCTATGTAAGTACATAGACAGCAGCACTTTACACAAGTTCCATGGCACAAGTCTGACTTGGAGTGTTTCAGACAACACGGGGTCTCTGTAATGTCAAGCAACAGTACACACACACACACACACACACACACACACACACACACACACACACACACACACACACACACACACACACACAAATACAGTTGACTGCAGTGAGAATAGAATCCTTACCTACCTAAGTACACAGGCTACAGAACACAGTACTTTATGCAACTACCACAGCACAAGTCTGACTTTTACATGGCTGCAGGTCAACTTATGGTGGATGACATCAACGGTGCATGTTGGAGGGAAGAAGTTGGGAGGCCTGCATGAAATGGATGTGTAGGCATGTTCAAGCATCAAAATACTGTCAATCCATGGGATTGGAGCAGTAACTGTGGGATACACACTTCTGCTGTTCCGACTAGACACAGACATGCCCAGCTGACTGGAATGAGAATAGAACCCCTACCTTTCTAAGCATAGAGACTACAGAACACAGTACAGCATGCAAGCACCACAGCACAACTCTATCTTTTACACAACTGCAGGTAAATTTATAGTAGATGACATCAGCAGACCATATGGGAGACAAAATGTTGAGAGACCTGCATAGGTTTATAGCTTCATATGGCCATAGGATGCTAGTAGCCTAATGGCTCTATAGTGTTTAAAAGTCTAGCTGTGTTAAAACACTAGTACCCTTATTGAACATAGTTGGATGGTCGTTGTTAGCAGAGTGATTTTATGAGCACCCCCAACTGGCCCTGTCCACGAGGGACATAGGTCCAATCCCAGAGGTGACTTTACAATCACCCAACCAGTAGTCAAGGTTGCGCTTGAACAGGGTCATTGAGGAACACTGATTCAAATGCAGTGGGAAAGTATAAAGAAGTGTGATTCATTGGAGGATATATATGTTTCCCCAGCATGTTCTGTTTATGTTACTGGATAGTTTGAGAACCCTGGGTCAAGTTATTCTTGTCCCGTTTGATTTGCAGATGTGCAGCATTTCCAGTAGGGCATAGCCTGAGAATGCTCTATAGGGCAGGTAGAAGTCACTTTTCAGCAGCCTGCATGATACTCAGCACATTGACAGTTCTTTAATTCTTTCCATATATGTCATGTTTGGAAGCCCTGGAGTCTCCCAGGCACAACCCTATGTTTTCTCTAATTGCTGCAGGTGTCTGGTGAGGTACAGACAGAAGGGAACATTGTACTCAATTAGTGGTCTGATAAGGGTAGACTACAGCAGAGGTATGATCACCCTGGATTTGGATGTGATGTCAATACATATGATGTGTACAATGCAGAATGTATGTTTCACCACTATGGATGCATAGTTATGAAAGTGTAGATTGATATCAGCATGTATTCTTATGTCTCACAACACTGTGTTTGAGCTTAGAGGAGTTCTATGTATAACATCATTAGTAGGGGTACTTCATTGCCAAAGGGGAAAATGAGCCATTGCATGCTTTAAAGTTCAGTCCATGAGTCTGGCACCAGTCATTTGTGTGTGGCAGCTCCTTCCGTAATATGTTACTATCATTGGGGGACTCTATATTAGCAGGTCCAGTTACCAGTCTTCTGCAAACCCAGTAAACCACAGGCCATCTACCATTGCCTATGCTTCAGGGAAGTAGTCTGCAAACATTTGAGGGCCCAGCACAGATCCTTGTAGTATTCTAAAGGTAACTGGCTACTGGTGGAGGTGCAGTCCCAAATCTGAGAGTGTATGCATTATGTCAGAGTGCCAGTTGCCTATCCCTGTACTACTGTATGGCTTAATTCTCACATGGGAGATCTTCACTATAATACATGAATTGGGGATAGTGTCAAAGGGCTTGGATAAGTCAACATAGGTTGTATGTCCTGTTATCCCTCATCCAGTTCTGTGGAGTCAGAATCCAAAAAGTCCACAAGGTTCAATAAACAAGATGCACACTTGACAAAAACAAAATGGGAGAGCTCAACTATGTTGAAGGTCACCTTTGTCCCTGTGGATATGGTCCATGCTGATTCCTTCCCTAGCCTTGCAGATAAGTGATTTTAGGCATATGGATCAACAGCTGTAATTCTGCATGTTACCAGATTGATGTGCATTGCATAGCACACAACATTTGATTTTACGTTTTGTACTGTGGGTGATATATGTGTGTAAATGTACTGAGACACCAGGATTGCAGTGATTTGGGGGTGGCAATAGATGGATATATTGTAAATATGTGACATATTGTTAGATAGAGCCCTCAGTTTGTAATGTTTACACAAGTAATTCCATGTAATACACAGGAAATGGACAATAGACAGCAGTAATACAGCATAATATAAAACTTTCCATAGCTCTGAGAGCAGCAGGTTTGTGTGATGGTTAGCAAAGTGCATACACATGCGAGATACACATGCTTGCATGTAGGTAAGCAGTGCACAAACATGAGCTGCATTGCTAAAGCCTGACAGTTAATACTGAGTCTATGAAATACACCTACCACTTAACAGCTCTGTGGCAGTAAGTGTTAATACATTGATACTTTCCTTTTTTTGGCCCAGATGGTACTGGGTTCAAATACAGGTGCATCTAATATTTCAAAATACTTTTCATTACACAGTGATAATGCAATGACATGAATTGTTTATATGAGATTTATTTCTGCATTTTGCTGCCACTCACCATCCCGGTGCATTAGTGCATGATGCGCACCTCCTCACAAAAATAGAGTCCCAAAAGTGAAGGGATCCATTGCTTTTTCTGATACCTATGTGTGTTGTGTGTGATTCTATTTTATGACCAGATTAAAGGTGTTAAAATGGGGTAGATAGGAAAGTGGTGAAATGGGGATCAAGCAGGGGGAAGAACAAAGTCTGACCGTTAGTATTGAGTCTCTGGAATACATCTACTACTTAACTGACTCTATGGCAGTGCATGTTAATGCAGTGATACATTTCTTTTTGGGGCCAGATGGTACTGCATTCAAATATAGCTGTATGTAATACTTAACTACTTTTGCATTACAGTTGCTGTGTGATGGTGCTTGATGTGCACCATCTCACAATAATGCAGTAAAGAAAATAAATTGGAAAGATAGGACAGTGGTAAAATGGGGAACAAGCAGGGGAAGAACAAATTGAAAGCAGGGCAAGAATGTGCAGGAGGGAGGTTGGAAAGATCCATAACTATTCATTTCTTTAACAGTGTAAAGTGAACATATCTATCAAATATTAACTGAATTTGGACTGTCACCTCCAGAGAGAGAGATGACCACAACACACTCATAATGTATAACCAATTGTCTCAAATCAAGTGTGTCAAGAAGACTTGTGCAAAAAGGAGACCTATGTATGGGATTATTTTTTTTTCTTGTGGGATAGATGCCCATTTTTTTTATGAGAAGTGACGTAAGTGGGTAGGTGAGAAAGCAATTGCAGACAGACAAGACAAACAAGACAAGAGACAGGGATGGTGATGGACACAAAAGGTTGGGGGACACCAGGATTGGGGTGAGGGTGGGGACATCATGAATCTATGGTCACCAAGCTGGGTAACACGGAGAATTGAGTTCTCATCTACCTCTGCAGCTGCTGCTGGAGTGCCTGATGTCTACAGCTCCTCCTGATATTATGTAAAATGAAGGATAGCAGCCTCTCCAGATGGCATAGGCATGCAGCAAAAGTGTGTTGCACAACCCTATGCACCATCTCTGGCAATTCAGCATGGATAATAAAATCACCACCTCCGCCACTGCTCCAGGAGGATACCACTGGACCAGCCCCCCGAGCAGGACTACCTGAGAGGCCATGTAGTGCAGGGGCAGCAGAGCTTGTGCTGCCAGATTGGCTCCTAGACATGCTGGGCAACAGTGCTGGAGTTGTTGGAGGGGGGGCTGGTAGATCCTGTGGGGCAGGCCTACCCTGCTGTGTTGTGGAGCATTTAATGATGTGGTGCACATGGATAATATGGACACATTTTGACATTTAAAAAAAATAATAAATAAATAAAATAAAAAAGAGAAGAAAAGGGTTGGGGTGAGAGAAAAAAGAGATAATATACATACAATGCATTGATACAATTAATTGACTCTATTATATTAACTTTTACTTTTGAGACTACTGACTCCTAACAGGTAACTTTTACTTTTAAGCCTACCAGTTCCTAACAGATGCACACTATATTACAGATTGCAGCAAGTACTCCATGACATGTGCATATATTGCACATATGTGTGTTCCAATTAGACAGATTAGAGTTTACAGCAGAGTATGTGTGTCAGTGGTATAGAGCTTTTACATTAAAACTTTAAATTACATATAATTGAAGAATTATCATTATTGTGTAGTTCAGAATTGTGGTCTTTGAACCAACAAACTCCGACTAAAGTCTAATATTGTACTCTTGGTTTGTGCTACATACTAATGCATGCATGCTCACTTTTACAGTTGAGATATGCATGCTCAATTTTATATTGTAATATTGGACTCTTGGTTTGTGCTACAGATTAATGCATGCATACTTGCTTTTACAGTTAAGAAATGCATTCTCAATTTGATACAACTCTATAAAATACCAAAAATGCTATATTTAACTTTTAATGCTAGAATAACACTACTATTCTGCTGCATACAAACCACATACTTCCCTCATCCACCCCAATCTAACCCTAGGGTTCATACATTGACCTCACAGTCCCTGGCAACTGTGGAAAAAACAGAACAGAACACAATACCATTATGAATACCAGTCTTGCCTATATTCACCTTTTAAATTTTACAAATACTCTCTGTAGTTGATGTGTACACAGGTGTGAAATGTCTGCAATCCTAAATGCCCCAATCCAGTGGTCAAGGTAATCCCTCTTCCTCCTCCGGAGGTCATTGTAGTGATGCCTACATTGTTCACCAGTGCAGGGGATACCTTTGGCACTAGCTAAAGCCCATGCTAAACTATACCAAGCTTCTGACTTATTCTGGGAGCCAGAATAGTCCCCTTGCAAAAGCCTGGCACCGTGGTTCCTAATTAGGAATGGAATAAAAATCTTGGACTCCCCGACACCTCATCTCTGTGCCCTAAACCTCACACCTTCTCCAAAAACAGCTGCCATGCCTGCCACAAATCTAGAGCAATGGAGAATGATGCTTTCCCACCAATTCCAGTCATCACATTTACTGAGAGTGTACACACTGTTTGTTAATGTTGTTTCACTTACCATTAGGCAAACATGGTGCTTGGCAGTGCATACCTCCGAGCATTATGTTTGTGCAATGGTAAGAGAAGCACAGTAGTAACAAGCAAAGAAAATTCATGTTTTTTGGATGTACAGGCAGATATGTATTTGTGTTAGACAAATGTGAAGACCATGGCAGTCCAGATAACAGAAATATACTAACATGAATATAGTACACAATATACCCACAGTCATATATTTTAGTATAAATGTGCTAATGCATATATAAATGTATACATAACTGACACAATACTAGTACCTCAGCCCTCATACATATAATTAATATCAGCTGCATCATGTCAAATGTTATAAATGAGAGTGACTATAAAGGGTAGTGGAACAGCAGTAAAAGTGTATGGAATATGCTGTATTTGAAGCCAGGACCATGGACATGGCAGTCCTACGCTTACACCTGTTGCCACAAGAAGATTAAGAAAACACTTGTCTTTGTTGCAGTTCCTTGCTATAAGCTGCAATGTCACAACAGTAAAACAAAAGTTGCACACCCTGTGCTAGAACCCAGGACCATCTGTACTCCAGCCCTACACTTACACCTGCTGCCACAGGACTACCTACATGATGTTCTCTCTTTTACTAATCATTCTTAAGGTCTTGCTGTTGACCACCTCGGAACATTGCTTAGTGATGCCCAGTAGTATTATTTGAATGCATACAGTTTCTATTTTTGGCTGTCTGGGTCCTGTCTGGCCAGTTGTCCAGTTGGCACACTGCTGTGCTTCACACAAACTAGATAAGCACAGCCAAACCTGACATTCATTTTTTCTCCTGTTTGCTTTGTTTGAGCAAAGAGGTGCATCACACAAATAGTGAACCCCCCCAAAAAGGGAGAAATACTTGAAATGAGGAAAAGCAATCTATGACATACACACTAGAAAATATTAGTACACATGAGATATTTCTACATGGATTTGAATTAGAACTCTCACTCCAATGCACATTCAGAACAGAGGATGGGTGCCTTATCCCTCTTTGCCATGCAAATAGCTTTGCAGCAAAGAACTTAAATCAATATGTACACAACCAACTGCAACAGCATCTACACTGATATTAAATCATACAAGTGTTATTTGTACATGTATTAGTTTGGGATACAGTGCACCTAGTGATCATACAAGCTGTCAGGATTATTGCTTGCAAATATACAGCTCTACCTTAGATTCTGTGTTTGTTTACCATTCTTCATTCATCTGAGCAGTAATCTGAGACATGCAGTGTGTAAGCCATTCTTTATCATTGGCCTTAAAATGTGTGAGGATATTATGGAACACAACCTGTGACTTGTGTGCTGCTTACTTACATTTCCAACCTTACATCTAACACTTTGTAGATCTAACATGCAGTGTTGTTGTGTTTTCCTTCTCCCAACCACTAATCATTCACAGTTGCAATCCATTAAAAACAAACACTAAGGGAGGGCCTGCACTATGTTTACATCTCCTACATGGATGCAAGTTTTTTGGATTCAGCAATTCTGATCAGTTCACACCTCATTTGCATATTTACTGTGCTCACAGCCCTAAATCTGCATCATATAAAATAGCAACCATGTAGCTAGGCAAGCTGATGGTGAGGAGAGTTGTATATGTTTGGAAGACTGCAAATCCCTTTTTCTTCAGGATATATCTGTACAGAGGAGTACTGAACCTCAGAAGCAATGCTCCCATTTTGTCATCTACATACAGCATATGCTGGAATGTATTTAAGAAAAATCTGAAGCAAAGGCTTTTGCAGTTTTATCTGTATGCATTAGTTAGAAGTGTACTGATGACATGGGTATGTTTGTCAAGCCATTTCAGAGGCATACATCATTGTCAATACATGAAAATGGAATGCTGTATGATAAATATGTGCAAATGTTTCAGAGACAGGTCATTTGATAGCACGTTTAGAATTTCAAAGATGGTTTGTTAGCAAAATGGGTCATTTGCCTGTTGTTTTGGGTGGGGGAGCAAAGCTAATTTACTGTTATGACACAAACAAGGATGGACTGTTCTTTTGGGTGGGATCAAAGGTGAATTACAGTTATAATACAGACAAGGATGGACTGCTGTTTCAAGGGGCAGCAAAGGTGGGTTACTGTTATGGCACAAACAAGAATATCTTGCTCTTGTTACACTCCTTGTTTTGCATCCTGCCTGTTGTTAGTATTTCACATCTGTAGACTGTTTTATGTTTCTCCGGTTAGTAATACTGACTGGTTATCTTTTCTATTTTACCTGGAAACAGTTATTTTGTAATTATGTGATACTTATGTGCATTATCCTGCTGTTGACTTTTAGGACACCTATGAATATGCCACCCAGGCATGTCAATCCATTGAGACCCCCCCCTTTCACCGATGCTGATTACCAAATGACTGTAGATGGCTTTAGGCAACATGGTACTTTTCTGCTGGAAAAGGGATAGGAAATGGCACATAGGATGCAAATATGGTGGCAGATAGTAGATGATGTCAGTGCTGTGGGTGGCCATGGCAGGACATAGGAGCAGGTGCACCACAGAGACATTGACATGATCACATCTGCATGGAGGAGAGCAACTGCAGTGGGCTGTAACCAGATGGTTACTGGGGGATGGCCTGCTAAGGAACCACCACTAACCCCCAATGAAGAGTTCCTGGCCAATATCAGAGATCCAGACAGCTCCCAGGAGAGTGTAGTACAGCATGTCCTGGATCTCAGAGCAACAGTTACTGAGATAGTAATCACATCTTAGGAGGAGCTTCCAGGTAGGCTTTGCTATCTGAACAGTTGAATACTGTTGTATAGTACAGCAATTGAAATCAATAAGTTGATTTCTGTGTCAATTGCCTTTATTGGGGGTTTAGAAGATTACTACAGTTATAAGCTTAAGTTAGAGTTGTCAGCCACGTTCTTGTTGAATTTATAGTTAATGGACATATAAAGGGGTAACTGTATCTACTGGTAATTTTGATGATGTTGCCCTTACCTCTTGCTTAACTTCTTCCAGGACCATCTGAACTACAGAGGAGTATCTCATCTGCAGATGGTAAGACAAGCATTTTTGTATCAGTACTGTTGAGCAATTTAAAGAAATATTGTAGTGTGTGAGGTTGATCTCAGGCCCGTTTTGTGTATTGCTGTACTGTCTGTAATAGTAGCAGCTCTGTTAGTTTGCTAGCCTATATTGCACTATAGTAATATAGGTATTAATTTATCCCTGTGTTTCTTCCCTTTTATCACAGGTGATCATGACAGTGGGAGTGTGGGCTCTGTGCTACATGATGTCAGTGTATCAGCAGACTCTGATAATGATAGTGGCCAAACTGAGGCACAGTTGAGGGTGCAGAAGTTGAATCTGACACTGAGGTTGACATATAACCATCCCCTGCATTTCCATAGTATACAGCCTGTAGGCCAACACCTACCCAGTGCAGTGAGCCCACATATATTGGACAGGTGGAGGACAAGGGCATTGATCAGCTAAGTGTGGATATTGTAGCTTCAGTGACTATTGAGTCTGGCTGTAGCCAAAGTTTGGGTGAGATGCCATGCAGAAGGATTGACAGGGGTGCTCAGAGGGAGTCTGTTGTCCCTCATCCACCTGCTGCAGGTGACTCTTACCATGCCACTCAATATATGTCTAGGGCCATCATGGAGACACAGGCATGTTGCCACAGGTGGTCCATACAAATGCTCAGGGTTGTGGATCTGGCACAATCTAACATACTTGACTGACTCCACCATGTTGCCAGTTCACTGAATCAGATGAATGACACCTTGGAACAATGGGTATCTGTGATGGATTGAGGGGTGTCTGTCATGGAACAAGTAATGTTTGTGATGGAACATCTGCTGGGAGGGCAATGGTATCCTTGTGGATGTAGATCAGCCACATCATCTGCTGACAGCCAACATGGCTGTGCCTGATCATGCTTCCATAATGGCAGTACTTCCACTGCTCCATCAGTGAGTGTGCTGTCCACACCCAGACATGGCAGGCTATGGGGTCATAGTCATGGGTATCCCCATGAAGGGAGCTCATACAGCAGACATCAGTCACATTCAGGTAGCAGCACTGCATCTGACCTTGATTGTGGATGTAGTACAACATCTGGCAGAGCCAGTTCTCATGGTCACGGAATACAACAATGAACTGCCACCTCTACCATGCATGGCTTACACCTGTCTGATATACCAAGATGTACAGCCAGCAAAGAGTTTGATTGTGTTCATGCAGACACTCACACACCAATTTCACCTGGAGGACCCCTACTGACATGCACAACATTTTGTCTTACTGGTAATTTTTTGGTTTAACCACATGTCTGCCTTCTTCTCTTTCTTACTCACACACACTCACCTACCTTTTGTGCTAACCTAAGTTTCCTGCCCCCCCCCCCCTCCACAACACCCTGTGCAAGTAATGATAACTGTACCATATTCCTGCTTTCTATCTTTTAGATTCAGGGATACAAAAGCTTTGTATCTGATGCTCAGGGTGCATAGCTAACTTAGTGCTTAGATCTGCATTTGTGGTGTTGAACTGGTAATTGTACCTTTGACTTATATTGCCCTTGGAAAGTTAGACAGTTGATAGCATCAACATGTCCCAACTTTATAGGGAATGATCTTGTGAGAGTTGTGAAGTCAGAAACTGTAATATGTATCATTTCTTTCTAACTTTTCTCTTTAATCATTTTTCAGTACAAAGGTATGGAGCTAAATTGAGGGCATGCAGTGATCATCAGTACTTTTGAGAGGTATGACTTTCATGAATCTTTGATGCCTGAGGCCTACTACTTAGTAATGGACACATAAGTCAAATAATTCTCTTCTGTCACATGTTAAAGTAAATTCTATACAGATCTCCCACCTTTTACTAGCTTACTGGGCCAAGTAATGAAATACCTGGATATGTCACACAGTCATATTAGTAAACAACACACTCCAGGTTCAGGACTTACCCTGTAAATGCAGCAGTTGACACAGTTTTAGTTCAGGGCTGACTCAGTTTTATGCAAGCAGTACATAGGCAATACATGAGGAGGTAAAGGTTGTGTGAGTTGCCTGTCATCAATGTCACTATATGTATGTGAGTAGGAGGAAGTTTTTAGGCCCCTAGATGGTGAGTAAGTGTGCTATCCATTGTCTCTTAGCCAATGCAAGGACATACTGGGCATACCTATGTCTGCCTATACCCACAGCAGCTGGTGGTTTGCTCTGTGACACCTCATCTGCCTGTGGGTGTGGTGATCTTGGCATTGGTGGTGGGATGTGTGCCCCTTCCCCTTGCTTATATTGCTAAAGCTGTTTTCTCAAGATTATGTTGTGTAGCATGGTACATACTGTGAATATTTCCATACATGTCACCATGGATTGTACCGTAGGGCTCCCCCAAATGTAACAAGGCACTAGAACCATGACTTTAGCAGCCCAAACACATGCTCTACATTTCTTGTTTGAGCGTGTGCCTCCTTATGGCATTCTTCCATGGGTGTGTGTGCATTTTTGATGGATGTCATCAGCCATAGTTCCACTGCATAGCCTGCATCCCCCAGTAAATGCCCCTGTGGGATATCCCACCTAGCAAACATCTGGTACAGTTGGGAGGTGTACACCTTAAACCAAAACAGTTCAAGCAAGTGTGGCAAGGTACATGGCTAAAGAATCATGAGCTCACAAAACAGCAACAAGAGTCAGCACTCAATCTTCAGTGATAAAAAAACAACAAACTCCAAAGGATACTTGCTTTCCAAAACTTTACTCCAGCATACCGGTTTCAGCTATACAGCCTTCATAATTGCTGGAATAAAGTTTTGGAAAGCTAGTATCCTTTGGAGTTTGTTGTTTTTTATCACTGAAGATTGAGTGATGGCTCCTGCCGCTGTTTTGACAGTTGGGAGGTGTGCCAGATATGTGAGTCATGGTAAATGCAAGGGTTGCAAGCACACATATTCAAGATGATTCCCTTGGCATTACACATGACTTGGCAGTTGATAGAGTAGTAGCCATTTTTGTTAATCTAGAGCTTACCCTTTTCCCTGGGTGATGCCTTAATTTCTACATGTGTGCAATCTATGGCACCCAATACTTTGGGGTAGTGTGTTAGATGGTAGAACTCCTGCATATTTCTGTCCCTGTCCTCAGAACTATGAAGAAAATACATGAGTACCAGCATGTTGCAGCATAGCATTCAGGAAATGGTAGAGGATCCTGGATGCTGATGCCTGTGATGCTCCCACCATGTTCCCTGTTGGTCTCTGAAAGGTACCTGTAGCTAAGATTCTAAGGACTATGCATACCTTTGTCTCCACTGAATTGGGTTGCCTTGGTTGGCTCTGGCTCTGAGTTGAGAGTGGCAGAGGTCTCAGAGTTCCTGTAGTGTTTCCCTGTCCATCCTGTAGCACTCCACAATTTCCACATAATGTAGGTTGTGAAAAGTTAAACGGGGCCTGAAAGCTCTTCTTCTCAGCCTAGGCTTATTAGCAGCAGCAGCACTGGTTTCAGCCAGCACATACAAATGAATGAAAGCAGCAGCAGTCCCTAACATTCTGTCTGTGTAGACTCCTTTGTGTGTCTGTATTCCAAAAGTTTTGAAATCCACAGGAAAAAACAGCACAAAGTCTACATGGCTGCTTTATAGCTTGTTGAATAGCTAAACCATGTTGGATTGGTTAATTAGCATGCAATTCAGCTGCTTATGCTGTAATTAGCATGCAATGGTGTTTACCTTGTTTGCGCAGTGGTGCATCCCTCTACACGGTACTTACTGAATCTAAAAGGTTCCGTGGCCCTGTGTGCGTCACACCACGATGCACACATGGTGAAAAACAACTGTGTAGGCTTTATTGAATCCCCCTGAATGATTATGAAACAACAGACTTTCTGTAATCTATTAGTAAGGCTGTAGGTCTAAACATTATTTTTGCACCAGTAAAAGAATCGAGGCAATAGCATCCATATAGTCAGTGTCAAGTATTTAGAAGGTGTGAGTTACTACTCAGGTCAACTTTACTAAATCTCCCCTTGAAAACTGTTGTTTATGGTAAAAATTTCCACAGTGTAATAAACCATCCAATGCTATTATTCAGTATAGTTATCCCATTAGTCAACATATTCCAGTAGGTACTAGTAACTTCCATGGTATATACACTCAATTACTTTAACAGAACCTAGGCTTTGTGAACTATAAAGGTATGTTTCAGTACTGTACCATCTATTGCCAGACATGACTTCGCAATACAAGTCATAGAGTTGTGAGACCATAGAAATGGCTTTATATTTATTAATTCATGGATGAATACAATTCACTTTGTTTCTTATGTCATGGTAAGTAATTTAATTAGCTTGTTCTATCTTTAATCTATTTACTCTAATATGTTGCAGGGTTTCCTAAACAGTCTGATGAATTTCTGATTGCCTCAGAAAACACTGATTATTAAATCTTGCACACTCCATGCTACCTTTATGTACCAACTCCAACACTTCACTACCTTGTGGAAAAGGGAAACCTCTATGATAACACTAGCTCAGTCTTCAGTGCAACATCCCTGGAATCACACACTAGTAATTAATGCTGATCATGAACATAGCAATGTTAAGTCTGACACCCAGGAACAGGGGTTATAAACTTCAATTTTTTATACCAGTGATTGTGAGCATGAGTTAGTAAATGTGTTTTTGTTTTGTGTTACACCCCCACAATGTGTTTATATCACCAGGTTATTTTCATGCATAGTTGTCTTCACACATACCTCTTGGGTATTATCCTCAAGTTAAATGTTTTGCTCTGGACAACAATCTCACTTGCATTTCTGGTTATTTATTCTTATATTTAACTCTTATTTATTGCCTGGTTGGAATGAACTGTGCAGTCGCCATAGGAATCACAAATTTACTAGGCTCTGTCTTTGTCCAACAATGTTTTCTAGAGTGCTGACCATAAGCAAATAGAAGAACCTAGGCTCCCTTATCAGACGGTCATTTTTGTCTTTTGATTCTTATGCTGTAATGACATCATGTCTGAATTTCATCATTTGGGGCATTATGTCACCTAATCATTACAAAAGATCTGAATAGATATATCACTTCTGTAATTCCTTTAGCCTTACAAATAACAAATGTGCCGTGCACATAGGGTCTCTTCTTCATTCTCTCCAGGCATATACAATCTATATGGCCATGAGCCTAACATATTCTTGTAGGAGTTACACAGTTTCATTGTTAAGCACTTCTGTTCCCTGATAATATAAATACATTCACCTTGTAGGGATAGAAGACTAGGGTTAGGTACCACAAATTTTTACTTACTCCTTATTAGAGATTGATATGTGTAGAGAGGAAGCAAAAGTTAATCCTGGTTTGACCACTGTCAGGATTAAATGTACTTGTCAATGGGCAATGCAGCATCACTTGACATTGGTAAGAGCAGTACAGTGTAACTAAGGGTTCTGTCAGACTTAAAGCAGCAAAATACCTTTACATAACTTGACTAGTTTACATATATGTGATCCTTCAAAAAGTTTTGACCTTCAGATTATAAAAGTTGTCATTACTTAGTATTACGTTACTGTCTCCCTCTATATGTATGCCAACTAGGCAATCATCATGAAAATGATATGCTGCTAATTGTTTTTTTTAGAAAATTTTTCAGCTGGGGGAAAAGTGTAATCTAACAAATTCAACTGCTGTATGTTTCCATATTTTAGTAGTTATGGTTGCAGTTTTATTTCATGCCAAGGTTTAGTTAATTTCAATGTAATGTTTTGCTTGGATACACTAGACAATCTCGACGTACTGAAATGTCGAAATTCAGTACATCAAGACCGAATAGTGGAAAATGCAGTTAACTGAAACTACATTATGCCGAATCTGCAAATGTCGAATCCACCGTTATCGTGGTGTCGCGTTCGTGACGTGTGGTGCAGTTTGTGGATTTATCTAGGGTTTCAGGTAAGTGTTGTGTGTTTGAGGATAATGGGTAGGGATTTTAATGTGTGTGAGCATGTGCGGTGGTGTTTTTGGGTGTTTTTGTGTGTTTAGTGCGACCTCAGAGTTAAAATATATAAGTGGGGGGATGTGAGGGGTGCAGGGGGGCTTGCCCCCTGCTTATAGGTAGGTTAAGTGTGTTTTTGTGTGTTGTTATATTAGTTTAGTTAGGTAGGTGTATGTGTGTGTGTGATTATGTACTGGTTTGTGTGTGTGTGTGTGTGTGTGTGTGTGTGTGTGTGTGTGTGTGTGTGTGTGTGTGTGTGTGTGAATGGTCGTGATTGTAGTATTCGTGATTGTGGGTTTTCGTGTATGTGGTTTTTCGACTATTCAGACTCAAAATACTGAAATTCAACACTTCAGTATTTTGAGATTGTATAGTGAATCCGTTTTGCTTTTGTCATTAGTTTTAGAATGGAATGAATAATCTTAGTTGAGATGTTTTGTTATATACAGACAATTCACCACTGGAGATATTATCTTCAAGAAAATGACAGCCATGTGATGGTCAATTAATGACTTTGCTAAAAGTTCCCAGAAAGTGGGTTCAAAAAACAACCCAGCCAACAATTGGTCAGTTACTTATTATTCACTTTGGTATTCCCTCATTTTTCATTTTACTCTAGTTTTACCAGTCATCATATCCAGCTGTTACATTCAGTTAGGATTTCCTATCATGCAGTTACATAGCTCCATGCTGTCATTTCCACTTTAAAAATTCAACCAAAATAATCACCATGCTTAACATTTGCTAGTAGTCACATCTTAAACAGGACACCGAATGTTGAGCATTCAACTAACCCCCCCCCCCCCCCGAAGTCTCTTAACTTAGTTTAAAGTTAGAGAAAGTATTTTTAAAGTGATCTTGGCTTTGTTATAGATCAAATTTAGTAATTTTTACCTCATGTGCCAATTGTCACTTGGCAGAAACACTCAAAAACAAGTGCTACAAACCAGTGCAGACTTCAGCCCATCACACTGAACCATCTAAACATCCTTATTTTTAATGGTTATCCGCGAGTAACACAGACATTAAATGAATACCTAACAATCATGTTGCATGAACTGGAGGTGCTGTGAAAGTCACTCACACCTCTTTCTTCTTTTAAACTTATTTTTAAACACCTTCATTGATCATGTGATAATGCAAGTGAAGATTAGAATTTATACACTTCTTTTTTCTGAAGATAGTGATGTACCAGACCACTCAAAACCATTGAAAATGTATGCCATTGATAATTTACACTTTATTGTCTAACTACACTTCTTTTAACTGTTTGAATCCCTCCTGCCATAAGCTTTTCTTACATTTTTTCACACTTCATATACAAAGAATGTACAAAGGAAACAAGCTGTCAGCACCCTTACAGTTTATAAACCAATGTGAAACAGTAGAAATGCCACAGGTGTTCTTTCATATTTACACTCTATAAAACTTTTTACATACCACTGCGTTCAAGCATTTTCTGTTTGTGGACCAGCATGACATTTATACCTTTTATCTGCCAGCATCATTTTTAAATGTAACTAGAAGGATTAGGGCAAGAATATAATAAAGTAATCAATGATTCTAAAACTGTTTATGCTGTCTCATTATTTCTATAAAGAAAAAAATAACTAAGTACAGACAAGTACATCTATTCTGCAGCTAATTTCTCCAGTATTACTCAGAAATGTAAGACTGTCGGAAAGGGAAAATTAATCTATATTTTGTGATAGGTAGTGAAAAGTGAGAATGTCAGGTGTTACTGCCTAATAGGAAGAGACTATAGGATAATCTGAGTAAATATAGCAGCATTTTGGGGCTACATAAGATCTAAAGGTATGTAGAACAAGGCTGTAGTCATCCATATTGGGAACATGTTTTGTACGTGTGTGTGTGTGTGTGTGTGTGTGTGTGTGTGTGTGTGTGTGTGTGTGTGTGTGTGTGTGTGTGTGCGCATGCATACGTGCGTGCGTGTGTGTGCGAACATAGCTGTGCATCTCTGTGCATTAGCAAATATTAAAATAACTCTTTAAGCTAGTTCTTACATAAAGGTCATGTAATGGCTTCGTATTTCCTATCATAAATATGAAGCTTTATTTATCCATGTGTCCTCTACTTTATTCATTCTTCATCTTTGGGTTATGAAGTAAAGAAATGAGTGATATTGCTCCCAGGGTTACTCCAGCCAACAACCTGAAATTCCTTAGGCATTAATTCACCAGTGGCTGTTTTCTATAAGAAATCAGTAACATTTCCCTGCATTGTAATTCTGTACTGTCAACTGATCAACTTCATGTTTGGCTATTGGGTCAGGAATGGACAGTGGCAAAAACAAACTTTTTTGTTACACCCTATATATCTGCAACATAAATATGTAAGGAATAACCTTGCAATTTAGAATATCCACAAAGTTCATCTTCACTTGACAAAAGCTTATTTATAATTAATTACCTGTACTGTCCTTCATATTATTAGGAAAAATATAAAAAAACCATTATCAGTGAATTAACAATTTCAAATATAAAAATAAAATACAACATGCATACAGTAATATGAACTAATGTCAGCTCTCAAATGCTAATAACAGCCACAGAGTGCTTACAATTATTATTTCTGTTCTAAAAATGTTTCTATAAATTCATGTCTGTAGAAATAGTACAGAAATGAAAACTACTGCTTTGAATGCTGTTATAATATATTCATGTGTATCATTTTAGACAATATTTCTTAATACAGCGAGGCTTGCCTGGTGTTTTAATAAGATATTTTGTAGCTATTTGCAGATATCATTTCTGGTTTGATAATACTTTAGAGCATGTGCCCTGAAAACGTTCTAGTAGCTTAATTACATCTGCACAGAACAGTACAAAAATTAACTCTAGCATTTTGAAATTTGTTGCAGCATACTCATTTCTCTCATTTCAAACAGCAGCTCTTAATATAATTGGACTTCGCTGGCATTTTGCTGAGATAATTTCTTTCTTTGCTGAATGCCAAACATTCCTGGGCATTGAAAGCAAGCAGTAGGGTGTTCTTCATTTTCTAATGCAGTATTTGGCATGAGTAGTTCTTGCAAAAGATGCACAGTGTGGTAATTATGCAGAGCGGTATGTTATAATCTTTCCCAGTAATGAGTAAGTGCACTAGACACAGCAGAAAGCTTCATCTCAGTAATGTATATGTACTGCAGCATTCGAGCTTACCATCTAATTGAATATACTCTTTGGGTCCACAAAACCTACAAACATAAAAAATATATGGTAGTGTACATATTTTATGTTCCATTATGTGTAACACATCTCAAAAAATAACAGGGAAAATAATACAACACAAACTACTTTAAGCCCTTAAAAGCACTCTTTGATAAACCATAATTGCAATAGCATAAACTAATTTCAGCTTTAAACTAAATTTCTTACAATAAAGTTGTATTGTATTATTATGCAGCTTTTGAAGATGGTTATTTCCTTACAGATGATGAGCCAACCTTTATGCAGTGTTTGAGGTTCAAGGGTCACTGACCACACTAACTGGTCATTGCTGATATAAAGCTCATGGTTGCTAAGCAACCAGCTGACTAAACCCACATCTGTTCCCTTTTATCATTTCTTCCTCACACTGCCACACATAAAGCCTCCATTTTGTTGATTTTGCTGCTTGATAAGAAGGTTTTTAACTGATAGTTACGCTCCATTGTCTTTAAACAGTTCTACAGTAAATGGAATAAATATCACACTTTATGAGCATGTACTGGAGTTTATGTATTCTGTTTTGTTTTACGTATCTCATTCTTAGTCATAAAATGTACTGTATTAAGTCATTGATGACCTATGCATTTATTTGTTATGCTTCTGAATTAGTTTAGCCAGGCTTAAAAATGGAATTGAGTCCTATCTATAAAAAGTCCATATACTAGAATACTTAATATGCAGGTCTATAGCTGAGGTAGGCAGAGTGAACAGATACTGTGTTTAGGTACTCTGGTATCAGACTGCAACTCTACCGTACTATTAGAGCATACATAAGTCTAGGGTGGTGTTAATATATTCCATTTATGAATGGTATAGTAGCACTGAATATCGCATAAAAGAAGCAGGGCTAGAACAGCAGCATTAAAAATAACTAGGAGATTGTACCATTGTGAAAACATAACAATGTGCTACATGTTTTCCCCAGTGAAACGATAATAGTTCCACAAACAAATATTAAAATACATTTCATGCAGACTCTTCCACATGGCTTTCTCATACTGTACATTTATATAGCTGTTGCTAGGATGTACCATTGTGCCTTTATGCCATAAAACTAATTGTACAGAATATGTCTTATCCTGCGAGTAGGTGATCTACACTAAAAGCTGTCTATGTTCTGAATAAATATGATTCACAAACTGACTCTCTAGGATTAAATTAATTTTATGGGTTTAATTATTCTCTTTTGCTATAGCTTGTATAGTCAGGAAAATCTGAACTTACGGCTGGAACCTACCTCTGAATCCATACTTCCATATTTCACATTTATATACATTGCATTACTTATGTCTTTCAAATATCTTTCTTTCTATTTTCCCGCTATTGTAACATAATTTCTGTTTTGATAATTATGATTATAATTTATTGTTATTCTTTTTAATTTTAAAGCACCATTACAAATTTGCAGGTTTGATTCTCAAGCTTACAACCTACCGGTCATCATAAATCTTCATTATTATAATCCCATGCTAATATTTTCTGATCTCCTTCTATGAGTCAAGATTATTTTTGCAGAGTTTAATAAATGACCTTTTCTAATTTACCATGTGATATAAATGAGCAGTCTCTCATAAAGTCTAAGATGTGACTGTAGCATTCCCTCACAGTTCCCTATTGTCTACACTCAGCTTACTTGAGTCTTAGGATCATAGGATCATAGGATCATATGAGGTTACTAGGCTATTGGCCCTGAGGCCCTTATAAGCCTAGCCAAGAGTTTAGCCTATGTTTAGACAATTCAGCACCCAATGCCCCTGTCCAGCAGGGATATGGGTGGAATCCCAGGTGTGTATTTTCTGTCTCCCATCCAGTTATCCAGGTTGTACTTAAAAAGGGGTAAAGAGGTACTCTGCTTGACGTGGACAGGGAGTCTATTCCACAGATTGGGAGTCTCTGGGACACAAATCTGTCCCACCAACAAGTCCTGTTGACGTCACACACCAGGTTGAGGCCACATGTGTGAGTTACTTGAGTGGAGCTTGACTTGCAGATATGCAGCAGTCCCATCAAGGTGGGGTCCATGATCGCCTTGTATGCCAGACAGAAGTTACCTCTCTTTTTTATTCTAGGGTAATCCTAATAAGGAACAATGATGCATAGATAGTGTTAATTCCTTTGGCTTTTTAATGCAGTTAGATCCTTGTCAGTACTGTGTAGGATACTTTTTAAAAATCTGTTGGAGATGTTTTCTAACTAAGTCTCTTCTGCAATAGTTCTATGCTTAAAGCTTTACATGATTAACAAAACATCATAAAACTAGATCTTTACCATCTTCTTGAAAACAGATTTATAGAATCCAACATAACTACATCTAAAGTTAAAGATATAAAACCATTTAATCTAAAAAATAATCAAAAACTGAAAAATGAAACCATGTTATATATAAATCACTACTACTACTTCAGTTTTGATGAAGTAGAACATAAGTCATATTTTCATTAAACTTGCTTAACCATGCAACTGTGTGACTGGTTATAATACATAAAAACATGCATCTGACAAATCTCAGAATGATTTATTTGAAACATGGTTTTAAGTTCTATTACAGAATACAGGAGATGGAAACAATCATTATTTATTCAACGAATAATTGGATTTATGGATCATTCATAGCAGCATGCAACAAGATGGTCTTGCCAAATCAGATTGCTTCAACGTACTCCACCCCAATGCTAGAAATAGGCTTCCAGTGGTTATAATGATTTCCTCTTACACAGTACCTGCTTTTGAATGTCTGCTTTTAAGATCAGTAGCAGATTAGCCTTGGTACAATGTTCCATATCAAAAAGTCTGGATTTTCTAGAAAACCTCGGAGTGTCCACATCATTTTAAGACATTTCTGCTGCTCAACTTGTAAAATGTCACATCACCTCTTTCTTCAAAGGAAGCACAGATGGGTTGTTATATAGTATTTTAGACCCTCTATTGCAAACTTAACTAGCTTTTAATAAGAACTGGTTAAGACTTTGGATAATAAATTAGCAGTGGATGTTATTTTTCCTTGATCTGGCAATGGCATTTAATTCAGTACCACACAAATCTATATTAGAATCTTTGGATAAACAGAAATTTAATAAGTGAGTAATTAGATAGATAACAAATTGATTATCTAACCAAAAGGTGTGTGTATGTATACAGGAAATAAGACCCAATGAATATGAAATTAAAATAGGGATTTCTCAAGGTTCCGTTTTGGGCCCTTTATTGTTCCATGTATTTATAGATAGTTTTCCTAAGATGACTAATTGCTGTGTTTGGAAGTTCAAAGATGATGACAAAATTGTTAGAACTGTGACATCTACTACAGATCAGTATGTAGTCAGGGTTACCTAGAGAGATTGTATGAGTTGGCCATTGCAAATGGAGTTGTATTTAATCACAGTAAAAGTAAAATTATGCATTTGGGTAAGGGTAATATTAATTGCATGCATAATATGAATGGGGAAATTATTATTTGTATGAACAATAGCATGAGAGCCTAAATATCATTATTGATAAAAATGTGAAGTTTACATTACATGTAAGGAAATTTTTCAAAATTGCTATTCAGTAAATAAAATAATATATAGAGTAACATCTTCAAGACATGAAAAGGTAATGATTCCAATATAAGATATTTAAAATTAGACTAATATTACGGTAAGGAATGGATTTTGTATGAACTCAAGTTTAACCATGAATAAAAGGAAAAGAGTTGAAAAGTCTTTCATGGTATAATCCAACATTTAATACATTTATGCAATCTAGAAAGAGTAAAAAGAACTGAAAGTATGACCTTCCCTGGGAAAAAAATTCGCTATTCTGACTGTTCGATGTTTTCAGATTTTGGTGTTTAGGGTTTGATATTATAACATTCGATGTTTACGAACTTCTATGTTATATAGTGGTATTGCACGAAGTATCGGAGACCATCCATGTGCAACTAACAGTGGGCAAGACTGCTTTTCAGTTTATAGCATCCTACAGACCACCCTCTCAAAGTCATGAATCCCACTCGGCTTTCCTGAAAACATTGGAGAACATGAAGATCTCTCCGAACACCATTATATTGGGCGACTTCAACTACCCAAACATTGACTGGGAGCACTACTCAAGCCCCAGCACCTTAGCTCAAAGGTTCCTGGAAATTATAAACTCAAATGCTATGGAACAACTAGTCACCACTCTCACAAGAGGGGACAACATACTAGACCTGATCATTACCAACATGAGGACTCTATGCTCCACACCAGAAGTATATCCCTCATTGGTAAGATCAGACCATAAATTAATCTCACTGGATGTCCACATCCCGACCCCACCCCCAGCCCAGAAAACCGCAGTGAAAAACTTCTCAAAAGCAAACTTCTCACTTCTCAAAACTGAAGTGGAATCCTTCAAGGCCCCAGGGCCAGTGGAAACTACGGCCCAAACTGCAGAATCCTATATAAACGCATTCTACGGACATCTCCAGGAATGCATGGATCATGCTATCCCAAACAAAACCAAGACCCAATCATCCAAAGGCAGGCGTCCAGTCTGGTGGACCCCTGCCATAAATAAATTGTACAACAGAAGGAGGAAGCTACTACATGATAGAGCAAAATCCCTAATAGGGAAGGCATCTCTGATCAGTACTAGCAAAAAATTACGATCCCTCATAAAATCCTCCAAGGCCAGCTTTGAGAAAAAAATTGCACAGGACACCAAAGACAATCATAAGGCTTTTTTCAGTTATGTTAGAAACCTGGGATGCAACTCCCAGACTTGTTCTGAGTTGATTCTAAACGACAAAAAATACACTGAACCCACAGACATCGCCAATATCCTGGCAGACAGGTTCAGTGCAAACCTCTCCACCCCCCCCCCCAAAAGAGCAAGTATCTATCCCAGCAGTGGGCTGCTTCCCAAACATCTCTGATGCTCAGGTGAAGGCTGCCCTCTCCAAAGCAAAAAACACTGCTTCCATGGGACTAGATGGCGTCCCAGGTTGCGTCCTACATGAACTCCAAGAGGAACTAATCCCTCAAATAAAACAGCTATACAATCTCAGCCTCACTACAGGATATGTGCCCACAGAATGGCGTACAGCAACAGTGGTCCCACTCCACAAAGGTGGAGCCTCTACGGACCCTGGAAACTATCGCCCCACAAGCCTGACTAGCTTAGTCTGCAAGGCTATGGAGAGGATCATCATGGAGCTCATAAACAAAGACATTGGGGACCTACAGACACTAGATCCTACCCAGTTTGGCTTTGTCAAGGGCAGATCCTGCCTTTTGAACCTGGTTGACTTCTTCGAAACAGTCAACAAAGCCATAGATGAAGGGAAGGTAGTCCACACAGCCTATCTGGACCTTGCAAAGGCATTTGACACAATACCCCACTCGGGCATCATAGATAAGCTATCCAGCTTAAATATAAACCCCTATGTCACAAGATGGGTCGCAAACTGGCTCAAAGACAGAACCCACAGAGTGAGAGTTGCTGGAGCCATGTCAGATTCAAAACCAGTCACAAGTGGCATCCCACAGGGTTCTGTCCTGGGACCACTTTTGTTCGGTGTATATACTTTTCCGAGGTACAGGCAAACGTGGGAGGACTATGGCTCACCAAGTTCGCAGACGACTGCAAACTGGGCGCCATAATCAACTCTCCAGCTGACACAAACATCCTTCAAAAAGGTCTCACAGAGACAGATAACTGGTGCCAGCGCCATGGTCTAAAGCTAAATGCCAAAAAATGTATAGTCATACCCTTTGGCAAAAACAATGTGCCCACAAATTACCACATAGGCAGAAACCCATTAAGTACAGAGAAAGTTATTAGGGACCTGGGGACCCAAGTTGATAGCAATCTCTCCTTTGAAAACCACATTGCCAAAGTGGTTAGAACGACCTTCTACATAGCCCACCTCATCACAAAGGGTTTCACATCTAGATCAAGAGAGGTAATCGTGCCCCTTTATTCATCCCTCATCAGGCCCATCATAGAATACAATGCCCCTTTTGGGATGTACGTTACCCAACACCTGCAGCAATTAGAAAGACCCCAAAAGTATCTCACCAAGAGGATTAAGGGTCTCAAACAAATGCCATATGCTGCTCAGTTAAAAAAAACTCCAGCTCTACTCAGTTGCATACTGCCTACTTCGAGGCGATCTATGCCTGACATACAGAGCTATGTCAAATCCAGAATTAATGGACATGCTCCACCTCAGTAAATCTAAATCCCTTAGAGCCACATGCTCAAGGGACTTGAACCTCAGCACAGAAATAAATAGAACTTGCTGGAGGGACAGGTTCATAACCCAGAGGCTCCCTTCGCTCTGGAATAGAATTCCAGTTCATGTGAGGCAGAGCACCTCACTGAATCTCTTCAAGAAGAATCTCGATAGGTGGATGGGGGATCGTAGGTTTGTCCCAGGGATTACTCCCGTGTCACTATTAGACAGAGGCACAGTAAACTAAACCTTAAAGGGCACAGTATACTCAAATCAAGGGGTGGCGTAAGCCATACAGAATCGGGCTAGGCTTATAATTGCCTCAGGGAAGATAGCCTAGTATGAACCTATGAACCTATAATATAGACCTGATGGGCCCTTTAGGGGGGAGAGGGGGGTAAAGTTAGCACTGAACCTATCTTCCAGGATGCTGGCAATATCAGTTGGTTCTGTATATTTAGTGCCATTGTGCTGTAACTCAGAGCAGATCTGAGTGTTGCCACTGAGACTCTTGACATAGCTATAGAATGCTTTTGGGATAATATTTTCTTTTGTGGATAACAAAATAAGTGTGGTTGTCTTTAGAATCAGTGGTGATTTGGTTTCGTAACTGGCTTTGGAGGATTTTATGAGGGAGCTCAGCTTCTTAATGAGGATGACCAGGGAGTTCCTCCAATCATGGGATTTTACTCTTTTTTGCAACAGTTTCTGTCTTCTGTTGTAGAGTTTGTTTATGGCAGGAAACCACCAGACTGGCTTCCTTTTTTTTGGAGGAAAGCATCTTGGTTCTGTTAGGGAGAGCATGATCCATGCACTTGTGTAAGTGCTTATAAAGTGCATTTGTGTAGGATTCAGCAATCGTACCTCTATTGTCTGTCTGCATGGGTGTCATGAATTTTGCCACTTCTGTCTTAAGAAGTGTGAAGTTGGCTTTGGAGAAATCTTTTACGGTGGTTTCCCTAATGGGGGTTGGAGGCGGGATGTGGATGTCGAGGGTGATTAGCTTGTGGTCGGATCTGACCAACGATGAATTGATCTCTGGTGTGGAACACCAGTCACCCTTGTTGGTAATGACCAGGTCTGGGATATTGCTGCCCCTGGTGGGGGAGTGGATAAGTTGATCCAAGGCATTGGAATTTATGAATTCCAGAAAACATTGAGCAAATGGGTTGGTACATGAGTAGTTTTCCCAGTTAATGGTGGGGTAGTTGAAATCGCCCATTATTAGGGTGTTGGGTTGTACCCTAATATGTTCCAGTGTATCAAGAAATGAAGAGTGGGAATCCTAGGGCGTGGTGGGGGGATGTGTAGCAAGTTACAATTTGGATTGCGGTCTTGCCCATAGTTAGTTGCACTTGGATAATCTCGGATGCATTATGCTGAGCAACTAGCCTGGAGGTTTGGATATCTTTAATGAATATGGACATGCCTCTGCCTTTAGTGTTTCGGTCCAGGTTAGGTGGCCGAAAGGTGTGGCGTGAATTATAGCCTTGTAATGCAGGGGTGCTCTCTGGAGCCTTGAACCAGGTCTCTGTCACTGCACAGATGTCAATGTTCTCCATTTTTAAGGAGTGCCTCAAGTGAATGCATTTTGAGGTTTAGACTTCTAGCATTGAGTAGCATTACCCTCAGATTTTGTTTGCTTGTACCTGTTAAAATGGTGAATTTGTCATTTGAACCTTGCCTAAAAAGGCATAGGGGTGGCAAGAGCCTTAGTCAGTATCCGGAATCTCAAGGGTGACAGGTGCAGGCCATCTCTGGCAAAGCATTGTGGTCTGTCGATCATGTCATCCCAGGCAGACAGATACTGGATCCCCTTAGAATGATACCAGAAGCTTAGCCAATTGTTGAAGTCAATCATTTTGTCCTTGTACTGTGATATCATTCTGGGTGATGGCAGGATGCTACTCAGGGCTAGGGTCATACCTGCCTGGGCTACAAGATCGGAGAGCTCCTCCACGTCTCTTTTCATGTAGTCCAGGGAGGTACATCTCAGGTCATTCACACCAACATGGACAATGACAGAGTCATATTTGTACTTGTTGTGGAGTGACCTGAGTGCATGCATTATGTGACAGATCCTGCACCCAACAGGCAGCTTACAGTAACTTTCTCCTTGTTTAGCCTGGTGAGTGGAACATCAGTGTACCTGACTATAGAGTCACCCATGACTAGAGTGTTGGGTACGTTGTTATGTCTTATGGGCTGTGGTTGAGTGGCACACTGAGTTTGTGGGTTATGTGTCATTTGGGTTGTGTTGGGGGTGGAGGTTGCTTATGTTTCTGCTTTGGAGGTCTCTTTTGCTTGAGCAGATTTTTATTGAGAGCTTCTGCGAATGTAGGTGTGTGTTTCATGTTTCTATGTGTGTGTTTTGGTGGTGTAGGTTTTGCAGGACTATGTGATGAGTGTGGTGTGGTGCAAGTATGTACCATCTTCACTTGACTGTCTAGTCCAGTCTTGGGTGAAGAGAGCTTTGCTTCCAGTTTGGCTGTATAAGTGAATCTCTCACAGGTTGTAGTGTTGGGTGGTAGGAGGAGAGGGTTGTCTGTGTACATGAGGCAATTGCTGCATTGCCTCAAGATGCCCAGATTCATCAGGTAGACAGGAGAAAACACTAGGAGCTGACCCTTAGACATGCCTGAATAGGTGCTTATTTATTAAGTACTAAAAACTGTTTTCCTCTAGACAAGTGAGGAAAGTTGAGTGCTGTAGTAATTTGTAGGTTATGTAGTGCTTACAATGAGTTCTGAACAAGTGCTGAACTCAAAGAAACAGATTTTAGTGCTAAAAACTAAAAAAAATGGCTAGTTCTAAGGGAAAATTTGAAGAGCAGAGTTTATAGCGCCAGGAATAGCTTAACCCTAGCTAAGCGGCGATGCATAAAGTGTATTTTTTTTTTAATATAACAGTAGCAAATAAGAAAACTGATTCAAACAAATTAACCAGCTAACCAATAAAAAGCTAAAAACTGAGCCCCGTTCCAGCAGTCTTCGATCAGACAAGTTCTAACTGCACACTCCTGCCAGAAGGGTGCAGGGGAGCCTGCTCCAAAAAAAAGATGGTTTGGATTAGTGCTCAAGTTATATAAACAAAGCTAGATTCAGCAGGTTCGAATTTAGTCTGTACTACAGCAAACAAGGTGTACCAATTTCAGAAGGAAACAGTTCAAATAAGCAGGCACAATAAGCCTTTAACCACAAACTCCCAGCTCAGAAGGACAGAATCTACCCTCTCCTCCCACAAGAGTGCAGACTACATCTTCTTAATGTAAAATAACTGTCCCAAAGCCCAACTGCTTAAACCAGAACTAATACACTTTTAGAATAACAGACACTAAGCCTTCAATCAGCAACTCCCAACTTAGAAGGCTGTAAGCTACCTGTCCTGCCACAACAGTGCAGACCGCAAACTTCTTAATGCAAAATAACTGATCTAAAGCCCAAGTGCTTCAACCAAAGGCTTAGAATAACAGTTACAATTTAATCAGGCTACTAACAATCAGTAATAAATGCAGCAGAAGAAATGCAATTAAGTACTTTTAAGTAACAAAAGCAAAATAAAATAATAAAGTAGGAAGAAACACAACTACAGTAAAAGCAGATGAATAAAGTGCAATTTTTTTATATAACAATAGAAAACGAGCAAGCTGATTTAAACAAATTGCTCAATTAACCAGTAAAAAAGCTCAAGACTGAGCCCTGTTCCAGCAGTCTTCAATCAGACAAGTTCTAACTGCACACTCCTGCCACTAGGGTGCAGGAGAACCTTATCCAAAAGAGATGACCCATATTAGTGCTCAAGTTATACAAACAAAACTAAATTCAGGATGACTGAATGTAGTCTATGCTACAGCAACCAAGGCACACCAATTTCGGAAAGAAACAGTTCAAATAAGCAGGCCCAATAAGCCTTTAACCAGAACTTACCAGCTCAGAAGGGCAGAATCTAGCCTCTCCTCCCACAAGAGTGCATATCACAAACCTTCTTAATGAAAAATAACTGGCCTATTGAGGTATTTAGCAATGTCTAACTTTTTTTAAGATCGTGTTTAGTTCAGAAGATTCACTCTCATCATTCCTGAGGTACGTGCCTGTATTGTCTATGCTTTATCATTATCAGAGAATGTAATATTCCTTCCTAAGTACTTTATGTTAGTGGAATATACACATGCACCCACAAACACGCACACACTATATATTTATCTATCTATCTATATATATATATATATATATATATATATATATATATATATATATATATATATATATGTGTGTGTGTGTGTGTGTGTGTGTGTGTGCACCCGCTTCCACTGCACTTATTTTAAATTACACCTTTATTTTATTGTTTTAAAAAAACTAAAATAACCATAGTTCAGTGTCCCATTGTTTTTGAAATGTTATTTGAATAATTGATTCCGACTATGGGCACTTTACCCCTGAATATTTGTTTTGGTGAAGCTAAAGCCTATACTAATAAATATTGTCAGTAAATACCAATCCCACTTGTCAGGACATTTTTTACCAGTCATTTTTTCCCCTAAGTAAATGTTGTGTTTTTGCCTGATTTAGTAAAACAATAATTTTTTAGGTCATCTATAGTCCCAATTATGTAATAATTCATGAAGTATTTGTTTTGTCTATGTGATGCTACTACCATGAGATATTATTGTTGTTCCTGCTGGTACAAAAGTAGGGCTTATGATTTGTCTTGTCATAATTAAAGTAATTGTGATTTATGAGAGTCGCATGCATGCCAGTTACAAATTCAGTGATGATTAAAAGTGTCTTATTAATGTTAAAATATTTACACCCATGGCTTCCATGCCTATTTTCTTTTTGAAATAGCAAACACAAAAGAATGAATGCGAGAAAATGAGAAAAAGGGGCAAGGACATAACAAAAGTCAGGGGAAACAAAAAAAGAGTTCCAACCCCATAAGCCATAGCATCAAAGATCTGTGTAGGATCTTAGGGGGATTAATCAAACCTGAATGCACATACCCCTACAATCTCCTTCAGTGGAGCAAGAGCAATAGAATCAAACATCTATTTTGTGAATAATAAGGAAAAAATACATTGATGCCCTTAGTGACCAAGAGTGTACAATATCAAAACAATGTTTAGTAGTGAAACTTATAATCAGCCATGCTGCAGACTGAGAAACATGCATTTAATGTTATAAAACTGACATGTTGAAAATATAAATGCTTTTGGACAAATTTCACCATTAGACATTAATCAGATGCATTCATAAAATGCTCTTGCTCTAAATAACATTTTTGAAATAGTGTTTTGCAATACCATAGTGTTTAACAGTGACATTCTGTAATGACATTGGATCGTATATTTGGCTTTCTGATGCTTCCCAATCTTAAAGTAGTATGTAAAACTATTCATTCAAACCACGACTTACGTTTGCATTAATTTCACATTGCCACCATGTTTCTAAATGTGATAATCTATCTGTGTTGTTCACATCTAATAAACTCATTTTCAATCATGGCTAAATCCTGAAAAACAATTATACAAAAATGTAATATTTTTACAGCATGTGTGTGAAGCCAGTGTAATTAACATCTAGTAAAAACTTGTCTTTTATCTGTGTGAGGTGAGCCTTCTACTTTGTTTTCATTTATTTATTCACTTAGCAATTAATTAGTCAAATGTATCCAAAATGACCCATTTCAGCCATGACCTGGGAGATGAAACTACAAAAAACATTTCATATATTACTTACAAAGTAACAGACAGTGCAATGCCGTATAAAAAGATCACTCGATTCAGTAGTCTTTCTTAAGTTACAGCAGCATAGCATAGCATAGCATGCACCCTTAGTACTGGTAGTCAAATATTTTTATTAAAATTTTGAAGTGGCATAACCTTCCAAAAACATGCAATGAGCCATAACAATGGCAACAGAGACTTTGGGCATTAAGGTCAAGCTTACCAAACTGTCCTGAAAACCCACAACATTTTGACTGGCTAGCTCGAAAATTCATTATCCTGACTAGAACAGCAGGGTGGCATCTTAGACTAGCACATATTTTACTGCTTCCTGATTGGTTGAAAACTATTTAAGCAGTAAGAGAGGTCAGGAACCCCGACAATGTGGAAAGTGGACTGGTGCTTAATCAATGTTTTTGAGTAAGAAGTTGAATAATGCTGAGTGTTTCTGGTACTTCATATAATAGAGTATTTGTGAGCTGTTAGCTCATGGATCACTTGTTTCTTGCTATAAATGGTAAGTGCCCTGCCTCTCATTAGCCCAGTCCTAGTGAATTACATAGCCCTTTTACAACCCAGCCCTAGTAAACTATGTAGCCCTCCCCAAACCTTAACTCTAAGACTAAAACTCTCACCTGATCCCTAATACTAACCTTAATCTTTGCTTCCTAACCCTAAACCTAAAACTTTCTCTGTCTCTCTTGCTCATTAAACCTAAATTCCCTAATCATTCCATAACTCTAAACTTAATGGATCTTGAATATGTGTTCAAGCAAGGGCCAGCAACATCTTTCTCTCCACACACTTGACACATCCTGCCCAAACACACACATATGCAAGTTGCAAGATGCTCAATTTCCCAGGAGTAAAACTATGGTCTGTGAGCATCCAGAACTGTAGCTGTTATAGCAGACCTAGATTCCACATCATAGAATTTGGTATCCCAGTAAACACAGGAGTTTTATTTTTAGACTTATCCATAATGCTTTGTTATTCAGAGAAAATAAACAACTGTTGTTCCACAGCTCAATAATGATTTAATTATATTTTATTTTCTGAGCTTTGCCAGTGTTGTAGCAATGAGTTACTGCTCTGATCAATGTGCTTTTGGCATACTGTTTCTGTCATGACTTTCCTAAACTTTATAAAATGCACATATTGTATACTTATAAACTTTACTTCACTGAGATCATCATATACGGTTGAAAAATAGTTTACACTTAAGATAATAGTGCTGACACTTACTGAGTGTAGTACAACTACAGTTTACTGATGTTTAACATACTGGTAATCTGATTGTCAATATTCATTGCTAACAAAAAGATATTTAGCCTAAACTTTGAAGGAAAAGTTTGCCTAAATAAGTTTGTGTCAGTACAATGAACACTGATTTTAGAATTATGTGACAAAAGTAAAGGAAAAATGTTTGTGTCACAGGAGTTTGACAGTGCCATTCACATAAAGTAGTCTGAGTGATCCTTTTTGGCATGCATCTTTTAAAAATTCCAAACCTTACCTGTTTAAGTAATGCTTACACTGATTAGTTTTGATACATGGCTCCATAGTTATATCCACTGATTACCTGCATAGTGAACACAGGATGGATTAAGGTCACATACAATATGTTTTGTCTTAAAATGAGGTTGTCTCAGGCCCATTTTTGCAAAATGTCCATATATTTGTTTCATATGTTTAGTTTGTTCATCATAAAGTCAGAGGGTTTCTACCATATCATCAATGATTTAAGTTGCTAGATAATGATAGATATTTGAGTTTCAGACTTCATATACTTCAGAAAATATATGCCAATGCAAAACCTATTACTCTATCAACTTTCTAAGTTTATAAGAGCAGTATTTAAAATGTGTTCCTATGTTTGTACTTTGTCCCTCCCTCTTTCCTTTTGGCTTTGTCCAGATATCTTGTGCTAAGAGTTTGAGAGGTATGGTTGGGAGGGTGGCCTAATGGTTAAGGTGTTTGCCTTACAAACACAAGGTGTAGGGTTTGAATCTCACAAGGGATAATTGGCTAGGCTTAAAATGGCTCGCAATGGCAGTTAGCTTAGTACTAATCTATGAACCTATGTATACTCAGACCTGCTGCTTCTTTAATTGTCTCAAGCAGAAAGGCATATTCACATTTGATGGGTACCCAGGTCAGCACATGTCACTGGTAGGAAGACAAACAGGCTTAATACAGAAGGACATATACATAGACTAGATCAGACAGCTTAGATTAGTCTTTTGTTTCTCTGAATGGCAAGAAAGCATGCAGATATTACAGAAAATAGAATGCTAGACATTTCTTGTAAATCAAGCAAGAATGAAGACATGGCATCAGCTAATGAATGTTTTTATTAATAGCATTTTTTCCAGAATGATTGTCAGAAACAGTAGAAGGACTGAGAAATTCTTTGTTAAAGAAGTGCAACTCCTGATGGAGTTAACAGTCAGAAATGATTGATATACAGTTGTGGAAAGAGGAAGTTTATGGAAACCATCACATACCTTATGCAGAATAATTCAAAGATGACAAATGTATAAATAGAAATAAGTGTTTTCTTTTGCAGAACTGCATATAAAGGTGGCTGTACCCATTACAGAAAAACTCCATTGACAAACATTGCTTGCCAATAAGCAGGAGATGCGGTTCAAGAGGCAAAACAGGCATTTTTAGCACTAGTTTTTCTCTTCATTAATATGTTACTAGAAGAGCTAATCAATGGCCCATACAGAGTTATTTGAATTCATTGTAAATCCTTTGGGGATCTCTGGAGAATGTATATTTTAGGATGTTTAAAAAAGCAAGGCAACATACGGATTGCATGAAATATATAAGCAATCATAGTCATTCAAAGAGAGAATGAATATTTATTGTGTTGAACATGTAAACCCGTTTGCACTGATAATTAAGAAGGGTTTTAATTCTATGACTCATGCTCTAAGCTAACCAGCTCATCATTTTAGGAGGAAGTTGAGCAGAGACCAGGAGAAAGGATGTCAGGTCAGAAGAAGCACAGATTAAGAAAAAGAGGTGATCATCATGAGAGAAGGGTGACAGCATGGGGGAGAAAGCCTGAGGTTCAAATGGTCACAGGAGATTCTTTTCAAGCTAGACATTTGCGTGTGGTGGGTACAAACCAAGCTGGGACAAAGCCTTAGGGGAGAATCAGTTTCTGGAAAAAATAAGTAAAGTACCTGAGCCCTGGGTGGGGTACATGGGACAAAGATATTATAGTATGACAGGCATGGGAACACCTTACCGTGGGCACATTTTTACAAAAAGCAGGGATATGAGGACAGCCAATAGTCCCTGAGCAAGAAAACTAATAAGTCATGAGACAAATACCATCACAAGCAGGTAAGCCAAACAGACAGCAAAATAGCCCAGGGCTTACTTGCTGTGCTGAGACCAGTTTGGATAAGTCAACCTACACAGCATGTTAACTGTATTTGTAAGGGTTGTCATCATTTTAAATTGTTTACTTAACTGTGCACAAACAGCCTGTGCTGTACTGAAAACTCTACTAAGCAAATGTGGAAAAAGTTGGAAGAAAAACAAAAACTAACTAAACAAGCAAAGTGAACTGTATAAATAGACTCAGTCAATTTCTAAAGCATCTGAGAGACATCATTTTGGATTAGCATTTATCATAATCTGTTAAGACAGTCAGAAATATAGAAAAATAACACTGAAATGGGATTGAAGTGTTAAACAGAGGTTCTATATCCTTGATTTAGTGATAAACCATTCCTATGTACTACCTACAAAGAGTATTTTTTATTTATATCAGTCTAATAACATTATTACACCATATATTGAAAACAAAAACAAGGAAACACATCAAGAGGAATAAGGGGATCATTACTGAGTTAGTATCTCAGGAATAAAGCAGGTGTAAAGCAATTATGTTACTGAAGAATGTGTCCAATTGCATCTTGAATATTTTTAATGTATTCACCAATCTCATAAGACCTGGTGGATGACTGCAAATCCAAGGTGATGTCTGCAGCATGAAGATTTTTAATGTATTCACTAATCTCACAAGACTTGGCAGACAACTGGTGATGTCTAAGTAAAAAAAATAATAATAATAATAATAATAAGCTGCATTGAATGCCTTCACTTGCATTAATAAGTCATATAATCAAAAACAAATAGGTTCATAGGTTCATACTAGGCTATCTGCCCTAGGGCATTTATAAGCCTAGCCAGAGTGTGTTTGGCTTTCGCCACCCATTTTAAATTTATTTTGCTATGCCCTTTTTCGAGGTTAATATACTGTGCCTCTGTCTAACAGTGACACAGAAGTGATACCCGGGGTAAACCTACGATCTCCCATCCACTCATCAAGATTCCTCTTGAAGAGAGTCAATGAGGGACTCTGCCTAACCTGGACTGGGATTTTATTCCAGAGTGAAGGGAGCCTCTGGGTTATGAATCTGTCCCTCCAGCATGTCCTATTTATTTCAGTGCTGAGGCTCAAGTCTCTCGAGCGCGTAGCTCGATGGGATTTGGATTTTGTGAGGTGCAGCATGTCCCTTAATTCCGGGTTGGACATGGCTTTATACATCAGGCACAGATTGCCTCTGAGTAGGCGGTATGCCACTGAGTAGAGCTGGAGTTTCTTTAACCGGGCAGCATATGGCATGTGTTTGAGCCCTTTGATCCTCTTGGTGAGGTACTTTTGGGGTCTTTCCAGTTGCTGCAGGTGTTTGGTAAGGTACATCCCAAAAGGGGCATTGTACTCAATTATGGGCCTGATGAGGGATGAGTAAAGAGGCACAATGACCTCCACTGATCTAGATGTGAATCCCTTCATGATTAGGTGGGCTACATAAAAGGTTTTTCTAACCACTTTGGCCACATGGTTGTCAAATGAGAGATTGCTATCAACTTGGGTCCCCAGGTCCCTAATTACTTCTTCTGTACTTAATGGATTACCACCTATGTGGTAATTTGTGGGCACTTTGTTTTTGCCAAAGGGGATGACTATACACTTTTTGGCGTTTAGCTTGAGGCCATGGCTCTGGCACCAGTTGTCTGTTTCTATGAGGCCCTTTTGGAGGATGCTTGTGTCAGCTGGAGAGTTGATTATGGCACCCAGTTTGCAGTCATCTGCAAACTTGGTCAGCCACATTCCTTCCATGTTGGCCTGTACCTCCGAGAAATATATACCGAACAAGAGAGGTCCCAGGACTGAGCCTTGTGGGATGCCACTTGTAACTGGTTTGGAGTCTGACATGGCTCCAGCAATTCTAACCATGTGGGTTCTGTCCTTGAGCCAGTTTGCAACCCATCTAGTGACATAGGGGTTTATATTTAAGCTGGTGAGCTTATCTATAATGCCCAAGTGGGGTATTGTATCGAAAGCTTTTGCGAGGTCCAGGTAGGCTGTGTGGACCACCTTCCCTTCGTCAATGGCCTTGGTGACGGTTTCAAAGAAGTCAACCAGGTTTAAGAGGCAGGATCTGCCCTTAACAAAGCCAAACTGGGTAGGATCCATTGACTGTAGGTCCCCAATATCTTTATTTATGAGGTCCATGATGATCCTTTCCATAGCTTTGCAGACCAAGCTAGTCAGGCTTATGGGGAGATAGTTTCCAGGGTCCGTTGAGGCACCACCTTTGTGGAGAGGGACCACTGTTGCTGTACGCCACTCTTTGGGTACATATCCTGTAGTAAGGCTGAGATTGAACAGTAGTTTTATGTTGGGTTTAGCTCTTCTTGGAGTTCATGTAGGATGCAGCCCGGGACACCGTCTGGTCCCATTGATGCTGTGTTTTTTGCTTTGGAGAGGGCAGCTCTTACCTGAGCATCTGAGATGTCAGGAGGGCAGCACTCTGCTGGGATAGATATTTTCCCTTTTGGTGGTGGGGGGGGGGTTTGCGCTGAACCTGTCAGCTAGGATGTTGGCAATGTCTGTGGGTTCGGTGCATTTTTTGTCATTTTGGACTAATTCTGAGCATATCTGGGAATTCCCACCCAGGTTCCTAACATAACTAAAGAAAGCCTTGTGATTATCCTTAGCGTCCTGTGCAATTTTTGTCTCAAAGCTGGCCTTAGACGATTTTATGAGTGCCCGTACTTTTTTGCTAATACTGATCAAAGATGCCTTCCCTTTTTGGAATTTTGCTCTATCATGTAGTAGCTTCCTCCTTCTATTGTATAGTTTGTTTATGGCTGGGGTCCACCAGACAGGACGTCTGCCATTGGAGGATTGGGTCTTGGTTTTATTTGGGATTGCATGATCCATGCATTCCTGAAGGTGTTCATAGAATGCATTTATAAAGGATTCTGCGGTCTGGGCCATATTTTCCACAGGCCCGGGGGCTTTGAAGGATTGCACCTCAGTTTTGAGGAGTGTGAAATTTGCTTTAGAGAAGTTTTTCACTGTGGTTTTCTGGGCAGGGGGTGGGGTCGGGATGTGAATATCCATTTGGATTAGTTTATGGTCTGATCTTACCAGTGAGGGATACACTTCTGGTCTGAAGCATAGAGTCCACATGTTGGTGATGATCAGGTCCAGTATGTTTTCCCCTCTTGTGGGAGTGATAACAAGTTGTTCCATAGCATTTGAGTTTATGAATTCTAGGAACCTTTGGGCTAGGGTGTTGGAGCTAGAGTAATGCTCCCAGTCTATGTTTGGGTAGTTGAAGTCGCCCAGTATAATGGTGTTTGGAGAGACCTTCATATTTTCCAGTGTTCTCAGGAAGGCCGAGTAGGGTTCCTGGGTTTGGGAGGGTGGTCTGTAGCAGGCTATAAACTGGAAGGCAGCTTTACCCACTGTTAGTTGCACATGGATAGTCTCTGATGCTTAGTGCTGCGCCACTAACCTGGAGGTGTGGGTATCTTTGATGAATATTGATACTCCCCCTCCTTTTGTAGTTCGGTCCAAGTTTTGGGGCTGAAAAGCATGCTATGAGGTATAACCTGGTAGTGCTGGGGTGCTCTCGGGAGCCCTGAACCAGGTTTCTGTTACTGCACAGATATCGATGTTCTCCATGCTAAGGAGAGTTTTGAGTGCATGCATCTTGAGGTTTAGACTTCTGGCGTTGAGTAGCATTACTCTTAGTTTCTTATCCCTTGTGATACCAGTGGAGGTGGGTTTGTCTTTTGAGCTCTGCCTAAAAAAGGCACTATGGGCGTAGCAAGAGCCTTTGCCAATATCCGAAAGCCCAGGGGTGACAGGTGCAAGCCGTCCTTAGTGAAGCATCGTGGCTTGTCGAGCATATCATCCCAGGCTGACAGGCATTGGATCCCCTTTGAATGACACCAATACTTAAGCCAATTGTTGAAATTGATCATCTTGTCTTCATATTGTGGCATCATTCTTGATGAGGGTAAGATGCTACTCAAGGTCAGGGTCATCCATTACTACAGCAAAGTTGAGTAAATTGAACATAACTTGTACTTTGGTACTTTGGCAAACCATAACTCTCTTTTATGTCTTTCAATTTTACAATCTGCTATTTCTTTTATATCCATTATATCCTCATTAGGAAGGCCATCAATTCATTTGTTGCTTTTCTTCAATCCCACAATTTATTATAAAATAGTATTCCACATCTTTCTGTTAATAGTTTTCATATTGCACAGATTAATACATCATTTATTTTTTGACAGTATTCCTATCCCTTCATACAAACCATAACATCACATCTATAGCTAGACTGCTGAAATTTAAATCCCGGTTTCTCTTAAATTCTTTCTATGATTTTCACTATTAAAACATTTTAACAAGTGAACCTTATATTTTTTATTTATATAACTTGAATGTTTTACTTGGTTTTATTGTAAATACACCAAACTTTGTAGCTTTAATCAGCTTAGCCATATAACAGTTTATTATTATTTGCTTGCTTAGATTTTAATTTTAGTTAAATAACAGAAACAACATTTTTTATTTATAATTTTCTTTTTTAATTATTATTAATTTATTTAATTGTAACTAGAATTTAAAACATCGATGACTTTTTTAGCCTCTTTTTTTGCTTCATATGTTAAACAAAATCGTTGTTTTTTTACTTTACTCGGAAATTAGTGACGTATTTTTATAGTCAGTGCAAAATTATTTTTAAGAAGCAAGTCTACCTTGTCTTTACATCTCTACTCTGTGACAGCATATCAGGAAATGGTCATTTTTAATATGATACATTTGTATGACCAGCCTTGTTTTTCTTGTATTGTTGATTTATTAAATTTACTGTTGATTTAAGTTTAGTTCAGGTGTTTACCTTATGACAATAAGAAATAATGTGGATTTAATTCAGACAACTTTTCTCAAAGAATTTACACTAGTGCATTTTTCCCTGACAATAATGTTATTTTGAACAATTTGATCTATGACCATACTACGTGAGATAATTTAATACTTTGCTGTTTTAAAGCTCATAATTTTTATGTAACTAAAATTTAGAATGCTGGTTTAAACTATGTAGACCACTTGTTGATTATTTTTTATCAACAATTGCAATTTGGAAATATCACATTTTATGGGTCTATATTATATACTCAAAGTTTAAAAACTTCGAACCTCATATGATCGACACCATATGAGCTAAGTTTGAAACATTGAATGTATAATAAAAAAGAAAAAAAAAGAAAAACTTACCTAAATGCTCTGAGCAGGAGTCAAGCCCCCCCTGCACCCCCCACACCCCTGCTACTTAAAAATACCAACTCCGAGATCGCACTTCAGTGCAGAAAAGGGAAATCTTTCCATTCTGTGCTGTACATAGCCATTTGTTTTAAGCTTCAAACTTTTAAAAGTTCAATCATTTGGTGTTGACCATGTGACATTCAAACTTTTACAATTTCGATGTTATAATAGGAGCCCACATTTTACCAAGAAATTTGATTACTGTCTCTATTTTGTCTACTTTGGAAATGCAATAGACCAATATCAGGTATACATTTGTATACCTAGGGACCATTTAGGTATACAAAACACCTCCCTTTATATTACAGCTTTGGAAACAGGCAAAGCATGTTGATTTACTGATTAATATATATAAAATATATATGTTTACCCATTGCAGATGTTTGTTAGCAATTCATATTTGAAATACGCCTGAATTGCTGTTGCCAATAACTTAGTCTTGTGTGCATGCATTTTTGCAATTAAATGTTGTGGTTTATTGAACTTTTTTATGACATTGTCAGCATTACAAATGCTATATAAAATAAAACTTAAAAGGCACCTACATAAGCTTTAAGTTATCTTTTTAATGTATGGGGATGGGATAATACTCTGCATATATTTGTGCATCTGTGTATGTGTTTATACATGCCTGCATGCACTTGAATTTTAAATATTTCACAAAAGAATTGTTAAAATATTGGAGCACATTAGCTTTCATGTGTCTGATTATTTATTTTACACTTTGGAGCTAAAGTTCTGTTATTAAGACAAGTATATAGCATTAACCCTAAGTAAAGATTCACACTGCAACTTTGTAGATGTGTGAGGAATTACATTTAACATTCTGTAATGTCATATTACATTTAACTGCCCATGAGATTGTTTTTTATACGTCTTGAAAGTTACTGATGACTTATAACTGTGACAACATTTGGATCATTGCCCAAATATGGAAATTATTACTGACAAATGGCTATGAAACTTAGAAGAAAAAACATTTGTTGGCTTAAATATTTATTTTGTAGAATTAAGAATTGTCTAAATAACTGTTTCAAAATGTCACTGCATATAAAACCTGTGAATAGAAAAAAAAGGATATTACAATTAAAGTCACTTTTTGTACAAAACTTTTTTTTCTTGTTTTAAAATGCAGCCTGTATTGGGGTAGTATGAACATTTTGTGTCTGCATTTTACAAGAGACCCTTTTTGGTTGAAGCTTTAGAATTTATTTTTTAAAATTACTGGAACCTTTTTTTTTTTCATTTTGCAAATGTCTTGCATCTATTTGGAGCTTTACAATTTATAGGACACCGTCTCTCATTTGCCAAAAGAAATGTAGAATGGAAACCTTACAGACACAGTTTATGCCTAATTTATTTGGGAGTAGAAGCACTGAAGAACATTGCCAGGCAGAATACTGTTTATTTTGAGTTATGACATATTTTTATCCATTTTCCTTGGGAAACTTAAAACAACAGGGATCATTTGATGAATTCAAGCATGCTGTACTGGTTAGACACTTTTAACTAGTTTAGTGTTAAACAATGTACAGTCGCGTGGGTTTTTCTCCGTGTGCTCCGGTTTCCTCCCACATCCTAAAGACATGCTGTAGGTAGATTGGACACTCTAAATTGGACCTAGGTGTGAGTGCGTGTATGTGTGTGCCTTCTGTGGAAGGTTGGGCGCTGGGCTGGCAACTCAACACTGTAAAACTCCACTGCCAATCATGAGGAGACATGTGATCCACTGTGGTGATGCCTAACTGGGAAAAGCCGGAAGAAGAAGAAGTGTTAAACAATGTACTACAAAAAAGTCAACTTTGAAACTTTTTATTTTCCATAATAACTACAATGGCAATGATTCCTATTTTTAAATGATAGCTTTTGGAAATTTTGAGACTTAACATTTATCAGTCTGTTTGTACCTTATTAGTTTTTGTCTGCATGGCAGTTAAAGATTACTTTGTGTATTTTATTTTTGTTTGTTTGTTTCTGTTGCTTTGCAGAGATTACTTTGCTATTTACTGTACTAAGCCATACAGCATGTCATTAATGCATTTAAAAAACAAAAATCATTAATTATTTAACATTTTACCTCAATGAAATGTTTTCTTTGAAAACTTAGACTCACAGTCTATGTATTTAATAACAAAATACTGAAGTGGGTACCTGTACTCAGTTATGTTTTTTTTTCTAAGATACATCCCTTTCTGAGTTAAGGTTTTGCTGCCTTAGTCTCTCTTTATTGTTATTTACCGAAGATGTTTTAGGGTCTGTTTTGGCTAGCTTTTAATATTTGGTATCTCATTTAGCCTTTCTGTTTTTATCACTGCTTATTAGAAGGTGCTCCAAGTTTCTTGAGTCAACTTATCAGTCGTTTAATAAAGGAATCTTTTCCTATTTTATTCCTCAAGCTCCTAGTGGCCATGTCAACTGTTACAAAGTTCGTTTTTTTTTTAGTACTGTCTGCTGTTAGTATAAAAGCACTAAGACAGTGAATACAATTTGAAAAAAAAAACATTTATTCATGAATAGATAGTAGCACATTTAAACTATACTAATAACAAATTCAGACAGACTAACCTAGCAGAACTACATTTCTTTAACCATAGTTTATATTTCAGATTGATGGTAGAAATATGCAATTATTATTTAGATAATGTTGCTCAGCATATTTCTCACATACCCTGCACTTTTTATGACTTTATTTTCACAGATATATAAACAAAGCTGTAGTTATTATAGAACAGAGAACAGACACATGCCATTTATTTGCTTTAGAACAAAGCAGCACTATAAACTTATCTAGCTAGTAACATTCTAAAGTTTGCTGTAAACAATTTTGATCTAAAATACAAAAATATATTTTGCTACTTGTGATGTCTAAAATAATTTTACTAAAAAAATCCATTATGCCACTATATTTCAAGATAAATGTAACACCTCTAAATGGAGGATTTGTGCAGGGATGCTTGCCCCTTTCTAAACCAAGCAAGTTTGATGTTCATAAAATTATTTTTCATTTAGCTAATTTCATGCTGTTGTCAGTCATTAAATGCTCGTTCAATGACTTGACAATATTCCATGGAAGACTATGGTCTGATCAGATGGCTCCACCTTTCCTGCATGCAAATTGGATAAAAAAGTAAAGTTTGGAATGAAGATATAATATCTTGGTATACATATGTGTAAATAAATATAAATAAATAAATGTATACATATATATATATATATAGAGAGAGAGAGAGAGAGTGCATGTGTGTGTGATTGTATATGTGTCATATGTCACAAAACTGAGTTTCTTTATCTTACAGTGCCAGCTGTCTCACCACTTGTCATGAAACTCTTTTTCTAATCTTATATTACTAGATATTTCATTTATCAAATATAATAGACCCTCACATATTTTTCTTTTAGTTATTTCTTGAATATTGTTTTACATTGCATAATTTTTATAAATAGGCTTTGCTGTGGTTGGTTTCTTCTCTTGATAATGTTTAAGTTGTAGAGGTTTTATATGTTTTAAGGTATTTTACTGTATTTTTGAGGGATACTTTTAGCTTAGATGATAACATAGTATGATGTTTTTTGTATTATTCTTATGTGCAATTTCCTTTTTATTAAAACATTTCAATAACAATAATAGTATCCCAAAACAAAATACAGAAAATACAGACACTCCACCCCATGTCAGTAAATGAAAATCTAACAAATCTTTTAAAGTCTGCCTGTGATGAAAATAATAATTTTACATAAATTTAGGTATACATACATTATAACATTTAGTTGCCACCAAGTTCAGAATATCTGCAACATTTTCAGTAAATTGTTTTCAAAGCTTCAAACACATTTTTGACTTGCTATTTAATTTCCATACTTTTAAGTATTTAACAGTAACATTCTTATAATGCTTAGCAGATGTTTCTTATGAATTCAGTCAAGAAGTGTCAACATAAGACATCAGTAAAGCAGATAATCATGATATTATGTCCTATCACTCTACAGGACATTATTCTTAAATATATGCCTGGTAAGATCAAAATAGCCTTGTTTCAATAAGATCCAAATTTGTCACATTTCAGTCAAGCAGTTCTCAAATAGGAACAACATATTTGCAGCATCAAATACACGAATAATGTCCTGATAGTTGTAATAATTGTATTTTCCATTAGAATTAAGGAAAATTACTAGCTTACTTCTTTCTTAAAAGAAGTACAGTATACATTGTCTGTAGAAGAGTTTGCCAAATATTCAGTTTTATAAAAAAAATCTATCACCGTTAAAATGTAAATGGATATGAATGGTTAAGATTGGCATCTTCCTAGAATATTTTTTAACTTTTATTCCAGAATATTCTGGTGTTATGAGATAGTTTGCACAGTCTTCAGCTAAAATATAGAGTATCTTATAAATGGCTTCCTTGGCTTCATTTATTAAAACCAGGTAGCACATTGTAGGATCTGAATAATCAGACTCCTTACAAGTTTACAAAGTTCTGTCCCTTCCTTTAAATGGATGATGAAGACATTGTGTCCTTCATGGTCTGCCATCTCTATTTCTGAATATAAGAGGAATGTATTTATCCTAAGGTATGAAATTATTTTAGTAAATGGGAACCCACTCTGTTATACTAACTTCAAATGTTAATTCATTAATATTTTCCATCTATCTAACCATTGCTGGAAAAGTTATTTTGTTTTTCTTATTGAAAAAGGTGCGCGAGATAGCACAATTATCATTTAATTTGTGTGGGAGTTCTTGAATATTTCTTATCTTGGTAAGCTTGTTTGTAATGATCAGATCTGAGAGATACTGTTTAAAATTTGATTTGGTTGATTCATTCACTACTTAAATTAATTTGAGTATGCTAAGTATGTCCGACACAGCTATGCATATTAACAATAAAGTCACCTAACAACAGTATGCTTTTATTGCACAGTATATGCAACATACCTTCCACTGAAAAAAATGCAAAGTCATTAACAGTAGCTGGTGGGTGGAATTATGTGCTATCTATATACAATTTTATGGTCTCAGTAGTATAAGAGATTTCTTAAAAAAATCAGTTAAGGTAATAATTGACGCTTCATTTTGTAAGCAGTTAATGGACTTTTATATATAGGGAAAATAAAGAGACAAATTAGCAGATGTAATTGTTTACTCCCTGTTCCTGTGTTATCTTCTAGATAGGAGAGCATAGATCACAGACTGCACAACATGTCAGGGATAGCCACTTGAAAGCACGAAGATGGTTGGTCAAATTGACTAATGTCACTAAAATGGGCATGAGTATTTGCCAGTGATAAGTGGGTTGAGGACATGGCCTACTCTGACCTACTAAATGACTCATTCTAATAGTGGGAGAGGTCCATGTGCTCCTGTTGACCAGTGTGCATGCTTACCATAAACCCCAGCAGCACTGGGTCAAAAAAAACCTACTGACTGGCTGGTGTCCAGTTGCCTAGAATGGGTTACCTGGGATGGATCTTTTGGGCAAAAGCTGGACCTAAAACCAATCAACTACTAAACAGGAATTAAGGAAAGCTACACTCAGTATAGGTTCACAGACAGGATGCAGGATATTTTTAAGATGTTTTTAAATGTATTATATTTATAAATAATAAAGGCAGGGAACATATACATTTATTATTCTATTTTATTTGTGTTGTTTTTAAAGCATTTTATGATATGCTATTAAATATATGTCTTCTTAAATGTTAATGAGAACATTTGCCAAATGGAATTTTATTGGTGACACAATTAATGAATTAACTTGAAAGTTTGTATATAAAATGCTAGAAGAAATTACATTAATTGTATTCTGATGAAGTCTCCTGAGAGAGATGAAAGTGCTAAATACGTTTGTTTTATTTTTTTTTATGGTATTAAATTTATTTGGATGTGTTTCGGACTGCTTTCATACATTTTCTATCAGGATGCAGGTTAGAACTGGATACCATGATGGCACAAAGGGGGATGGACATCTTCTGTGTCCATGAGACAAGATGGAGGGGCAGTACAGCAAAGTCACTTAGGTTAGGATCCAGAGTATATTCCTTAGGGGGATTACTGAGTAGAAATGGTGAGGGAATTGCGGTGATGGAGAAGCAGCAGAAGACACTGATGGATGCTATCAGAATTAGTGACATACTTATGGCAATCAGAATGTAGTGTAAGGATGGGCCATATTCATAATCTCAGCCTATGTCTCACAACAGGGTTGTGATAGTGAGGAAGGTGTACATTCATTTGCAGGACTTACTTGATAAAACAATGCAGTATCTGTTGCTGTTCTTAATGGGGATCCTGAATGTGCATATCAGGACAGACAGAACAGGATGTGATGACTGCCTGAGTCTACATGAATGGTGTAACAAAAATAAAGGACAGACACTTCTATACTTCTGTACATCAAATGACAAGATGGTGGCCAACACCTGATTCAGCAGCAGAGATGGTCAGAAGATCCACGTAGACTTCCGCTTAGTAAGGAAAGCACATTGGGGTTGAATAGTCAGTACATAGCATAAGCCACTTGTTGCCACAATCAGGTGCAAGCAGTGGTAAGAAAAGGCTCTAAGGTCAATATATATTAGGCTGAAGACCTGGAAGGGGACTGGAGATAAAGTACAAGAGTTTAAGGAATTATTCTGGGCTCGAGCACCTCAAGCAGAAGGGGAAATACGTGCAGCTGAAGAAGAAAGGCAGCACCTTAAAATAGCATCTCTGTGGATAATGGAGTAGGTATGTGACCAAGCCAGATGTGGAAATAAGGTGGTTTAGGGAAGCTGGTGGTGGAATGGAGAAATCATCCAAAGAAAGAAAGAGTGTAAGGAAAGTTGACAGATAGAAGGAAGAACAGACAAAACAAAGATGGAAAACTGTTTTCTGAACCATGTTTTGATGATCAAGCCATTTTCAGACCAAAGTGCAGAATGTCCTCTCCTTTTTTTACTCCTGCTGCCCACTCCTTGGGGAACAGGGCACTCCTCATACTCTGTTTGGTTTGTCCCAATATATGCATTCAGGTCTTCCATTATCAACACCAACTCATGTTGTTCTGCTTTGTATAGTAGGTTCTGCAGCAGTTAATGTTTCCATACACTGTTCTGTCTGCCCTAATATCTGTCTGTATTCAGGTCCTTCACTATCAACACCAACTCATGTTGTCCTGCTTTATCTAGTAGGTCCCACAGAAGGTTATGTTTCCATACACTGTTCTCTCTGTCCTAATATTTGTATTCAGGTCCTTCATTATCAAAACCAACTCATGTTGTCCTGCTTTATCTAGTATATCCTGCAGCAGGTTATGTTTCCATACACAGTTCTATCTACCCTAATATCTGTATGAAGTCATTCATTGTCACACCAACTCATGTTGTCCTGCATTATCTAATGGGTCCTGCAACAGGTTATGTTTCCATACACTGTTCAGCCTGTCCTAATATCTCTGCTCAGGTTCTTCTTTGTCAACACTGATGCATGCTGTCCTGCTTTTATCTAGTAGGTCCTGCAGCAGGTTATGTTTTCATACACTGTTCTGTCTTTCCTAATATCTGTATCGGGTCCTTCATTGTCAAGACCAACTCATGTTGTCCCGCTTTATCTAGTATATCCTGCAACAAGTTATGTTTCCATACACTGTTCTGTCTGCCCTAATATCTCTATGAAGTCCTTTGCTGTCAACATCAAATCATGTTGTCCTGCTTAGTCTAGTAGGTCCAGCAGCAGGTTATGTTAATATACACTGTTTTGTCTGTCCTAATATCTGTTTCAAGTCCTTCATTGTCAACACCAACTCATGTTGTCCTGCTTTATCTAGTAGACCATGGAGCAGGTTATCTTTCTATACACCGTTCTGTTTGTCTTAATATCTGTATAAGGTCCATCACTGTCAACACCACCGGATGATGTCCTGCTTTATCTAGTAGGTCCTGCAGCACGTTATGTTTCCATACACTGTTATGTCAGTCCTATTATCTGTATTCAGGTCCTTCACTATCAACACCAGCTCAAGTTCTTCTGCTTTCTCTAGTGAGTCCTGCAGCAGGTTATGTTTCCATACACTGTTCCGTCTGACTTAGTATCTGTATCAGGTCCAGAATATCCAATGTAGCCAAGCACAAAACCAAGAAAGATATAAATCCAAGGCAAACAGGACCCGAATATCCAAATGATGCAATCGCCAACCAAATAGGTTAAAACAGCTCCTTTAATAACACAGATCAAGACCAAACAATAAATCAACCAAGCGCTTTCGCTCGGTTATTACCGAGCTTCTTCAGAGTTAAAAAACATTGTAAGACCATTAACCATTTTAAAAAGTGAATGCAGGGTCACATGACTGCCCTCATCTCTTTAAAATACCACCCTTAATCAAGTTTTAAAAAGGTAGTGCATAAAATGTTTCATTAAAAAGTTGTGAACTGTCAATCTAACAACCAAAACTCGAAATTTAAACCAATCAGATCTAAAATTATGAAATATATGAATGTGTAAAAAACATGTAAAAAATATATAAATTATATAAATTAGTAAACACATGATGTACCAACTACATAAATAAATAAATAAGTGTATATAAATATAAATTAGTAGAATAGATGTATATAAATAAATATTTAAATATTTGTGAAAATGCAAATGTTTGTATAATCATGTAAACAATCCACCTCTTTGCAAGGTATAAATAAATATACCATAACAAACATTAAAACCAAGTTAAAATCATGTTGTGCATTAATTTATAAACATGCTCTCCTTAATTTAAGCACACTGCTAATGTTCAAAGCTTCATTCATTCTGGGAAATCTGCCTGCATCCAATCTTAGCTGCCAAAACAGTTCCCGATATTCCAGTCTAGCTTCCCAATTACCCCCTCGTGGGTCAGGTATTACTTGTTCTAAGATCATGAACTTAACTTGCATCTTCTCACATACCTGGGAGTGTTTAAAAAAGGCATTAGTTTCTTTACCTTTACTGATGTCATATTGGTGTTCATATACTCTTTTCCTAAAGTGTCTTTCCATCTTGCCAACGTAAAAACTGAGGCAGTGCGTACAAACACCCAGGGATATCACTCCTTTAGTCCCACAGTTGAAATATTTGTTAACCTTGTATTTAAATTTCCTAGAAGGGATGTAAATAACATCCTGGTTCAACATAAAGGCACATTGATTACAAGAACCACTCTTGTGAGTACCTGTCTTCTTTCTAGTGGGTTCCTTGTTAGTGGCCTTATTCTTCTCAAAAAATTCTTTTAAGTTCATTCCTCTTTTTCTAACAAAGCTGGGTACCTGAGGAATAAATTGTTTTGTGTCGTCATTTATTGATATTATAGGCCAAAATTTTAAAATGGCCTGTTCTATTAATTGGGAATTAGAAGAGTATGTGTGTGCACATCCATGAGGCCCTAATTAACTGGCCCTTAACTATCCCCTTTTTTTGATAAAAGGGGTGGCCACTACCAAAATGGAGGTAGGCATTGGAAAATGTGTTTTTTCTAAAGAGTTTGGATTGAAAACAATTATTAACATAGCCTTTAATTAAAGTTACATCTAAATAGTGCAGAGTGTCATTATCAATATTGTGAGTAAATCTTAAAAACTCAGTACTGTCATTAATATGTTCTAAGAACCTATTCAAATCGTGTAAAGAACCATTCCATAAAAGGCAGATGTCATCCAAATATCTGGTGTAGTGTGTGATAAACTCTTTCCATGGTGTGTTAAATCTCCTAACTAATCCAAATATCTGGTGTAGTGTGTGATAAACTCTTTCCATGGTGTGTTAAATCTCCTAACTGTGTGTACCCAGGAACTGAGTTATACGACAAATTATGTGACATTTTTAACAATGCTGGGTTAGAAATGTTAAAATTAATGGTTGTTGAATATCGAAACAAAGCTGAAGTTCTGTTAAAAGAATTGACCACCCTTAACCAAAATGATATTAATGATGTCAATTTTGGTAGTGTTAAAAGGAACTATGATAATGTGTTTCATGAGGTTGATGAACACTGCTTGAAGGTTTTAAACAGAAAAATCAAAAAAGCTTGACAGGGATTTACATGAATACCAAGAGGGTTTGGCTTATCCCATCCACACAAATGATGGATGGAAAAACAGTAATAATGCAGTTTTTGTGGAAGGGGAGAATATGTTGGAGCATAACATTAAGACAGTTAGAATAGACAATGAACCACTCAGAAGGAGTGAAAGAATTGCCGAAAGGGGTAGGAAACAGTCCTACCAGGATTTTCAACATCCCCCCAACAGGGTGACGCGAGGGTCGAGATGTCAGAACCCAGGGTGGAACTACACACAGAGATAGAATGTGTAGATGCAGTTACACCATTAGTAATAGAAGAGACCCTATCTAAACAAGTTACTTTTAGGAGAAACAACTTTACAATTTTTAACTTTACAGATTTAGGGCTCACAGATGAGTATTTTGTTTTGTTCTCAAAAGGTTTTAACTTTGTTCCATCTGGCCCTTCAAACACTACTAATACTTTAATAAAACTCAAGTTGTTTATTAGACAGCTGAACCTTTCTATATTTTTAAGGGTCAAGCCACCCTCAACTCGGATTTAACTAGAACCAGCACTTTTAACCCCCCCCCCACACACCCATATCTTAAGAACTTCGAGGAGATGGTGGAGAATGAAATTAGAAGGATTGGTAAAGAAAAGAGAGAAGTACATCCTTCGAATCTGAGCTACGAGGAATTTCGGCTGATTGATAATTTAAAACAGGAAAATTGTCGGGTAATGAAACGTGACAAGGGTGGTAGTGTAGTGTTGATGTATCAAATGGACTATGATTTTAGTATACAAGGGATGTTACAAGATACAGAACAATATGAACTTGTGTCCCTTAATGAAATTAATTTAGCCTATTCCAAAATAAGTTATTATTTATACGACCACCTCTTGCAAGGTACCATTAATGAGCAGTTATATAACTACTTTCATGTTGTGAAACCAAAAGTACCTGTAATGTTTGGCATCCCGAAAACCCACAAAGGATTGGACCCGCTTAGATTTAGGCCTATTGTCTCTGGGGCAGGTAGCATTACGGAGCCTTTGGAAAAATTTACAGACCACATAACTAAAAGAGTTTTAGTCCCAATTGTGCACATTTGCAAAGACTCGTGGCACTTTCCAAGGACCATTAACCGACAGATGTTTTCTCCAAAACTCCTCATGGTAACTATTGACATTATTGATTTGTTTCCGAGCATTCCGCACATGGTAGGGCTCAAATGGTTTAGGCAAGTGCTCTCAGTTGACACCACATTGAGCAGTAAGGTTACCAACTTGGTGGTAGAATTAATGTACACAGTTCTAGAGAACAACTTCATTTATTTTAACGGGGAATTTTACCGCCAAAAGAAAGGCGTTGCTATGGGAGCATGCTGTGCCTCATTGTACGCCAACTGTGTACTCTATTACTGGGAGCAGCAATTTGTTTTTAACACACCATGGAAAGAGTTTATCACACACTACACCAGATATTTGGATGACATCTGCCTTTTATGGAATGGTTCTTTACACAATTTGAATAGGTTCTTAAAACATATTAATGACAGTACTGAGTTTTTAAGATTTACTCACAATATTGATAATGACACTCTGCACTATTTAGATGTAACTTTAATTAAAGACTATGTTAATAATTGTTTTCAATCCAAACTCTTTAGAAAAACCACCTTTTCCAACGCCTACCTCCATTTTGGTAGTGGTCACCCCTTTTATCAAAAAAAGGGGATAGTTAAGGGCCAGTTAATTAGGGCCTCAAGGATGTGCAGTACCTTGGATTATTTTATGGAGGAGGTCAACACTTTGTATGTTTTGTTTAAGGAAAAGGGATATCCGGTCAGATTAATAGAGGAGCTGACTAATGAAGTTACTGAGAAAAGAGAGTCCAGCTACTATCCTTTGTTGGGAATAGGGTTAGTTGGTTCAGAACAGATAGGTAATAATAATATTGTTAAATATAGGAACAGTTTTGCACACACATACTCTTCTAATTCCCAATTAATAGAACAGGCCATGTTAAAATTTTGGCCTATAATATCAATAAATGACGACACAAAACAATTTATTCCACAGGTACCCAGCTTTGTTAGAAAAATAGGAATGAACTTAAAAGAACATTTTGAGAAGAATAAGGCCACTAACAAGGAACCCACTAGAAAGAAGACAGGTACTCACAAGTGTGGTTCTTGTAATCAATATGCCTTTATGTTGAACCAGGATGTTATTTACATCCCTTCTAGGAAATTTAAATACAAAGTTAACAAATATTTCAACTGTGGGACTAAAAGAGTGATATACCTGGGTGTTTGTACACACTGCTTCAGTTTTTACGTTGGCAAGACGGAAAGACACGTTAGGAAAAGAGTATATGAACACCAATATGACATCAGTAAAGGTAAAGAAATCAATGCCTTTTTTAAACACTCCCAGGTATGTGAGAAGATGCAACTTAAGTTCATGATCTTAGAACAAGTAATACCTGACCCACGAGGGGGTAATTGGGAAGCTAGACTGGAATATCGGGAACTGTTTTGGCAGCTAAGATTGGATGCAGGCAGATTTCCCGGAATGAATGAAGCTTTGAACATTAGCAGTGTGCTTAGATTAAGGAGAGCACATTTATAAATTAATGCACAACATGATTTTAACTTGTTTTTAATGTTTGTTATGGTATATTTATTTATACCTTGCAAAGAGGTGGATTGTTTACATGATTATACAAACATTTACATTTTCACAAATATTAAAATATTTATTTATATACATCTATTCTACTAATTTATATTTATATACACTTATTTATTTATTTACGTAGTTGGTACGTCATGTGTTTACTAATTTATATAATTTATATATGTTTTACATGTTTTTTACACATTCATATATTTCATAATTTTAGATCTGATTGGTTTAAATTTTGAGTTTTGGTTGTTAGATTGACAGTTCACAACTTTTTAATGAAACATTTTACGCACTAACTTTTTAAAACTTGATTAAGGGTGGTATTTTAAAGAGATGGGGGCAGTCATGTGACCCTGCAATCACTATTTAAAATGGTTAATGGTCTTACAATGTTTTTTAACTCTGAAGAAGCTTGGTAATAACCGAGCGAAAGCGCTTGGTTGATTTATTGTTTGGTCTTGATCTGTGTTATTAAAGGAGCTGTTTTAACCTATCTGGTTGGCGATTGCATCATTTGGATATTCAGGTCCTGTTTGCCTTGGATTTATATCTTTCTTGATCTGTATCAGGTCGTTCGCTGTCAACACCAACTCATGTTGTCCTGATTTATCTAGTAGGTCCTGCAGCAGGTTATGTTTCCACACACTCGTCTGTCTGTTCTAATAACCGTATCAGGTCCTTTGCTGTCAACACCAGCTCATGTTGTCCTGATTTATCTAGTAGGCCCTGCATCAGGTTATGTTTCCATACACTGTTCTGTATGTCCTAATATATGTAACAGGTCCTTCATTATCAAAACCAACTCTTGTTGTCGTTCTTTATCTAGGAGGTCCTGCAGCAGGTTATGTTTCCATACCTGTTGTGTCTGTTCTAATATCTGTACTAATGTCCTTCATTGTCAAGATCAGCTCATGTTGTCCAACTTTATCTAGTAGGTCCTGCAGCAGGTTATGTTTCCATATACTGTTCTGTCTGTCTTAATATCTGTATTCAGGTCCTTCACTATCAACACCCGCACATGTTTTCCTGCTTTATCTAGTAGGTCCTGTAACAAGTTACGTTTCTATACACTCGTCTGTCTGTCCTAATATCTGTATCAGGTTCATTTTTGTCAGCACCAACTCATGTTGTCCTGCTTTATCTAGTAAGTCCTGAAGCAGGTTATGTTTCTATACACTGTCCTAATATATGTATTAAGGTCCTTCACTATCAACACCACCTCAAGTTGTTCTGCTTTATCTAGTAAGTCCAGTAGCAGGTTATGTTTCCATACACTGTCCAGTCTGTCTTAATATCTGTATCAGATCCTTCGCTGTCAACACCAACTCATGTTATCATGATTTATCTAGTAGGTCCTGCATCAGGTTATGTTTCCATACACTGTTCTGTCTGACCTAATGTCTGTGTCAGGTCCTTCATTGTCAACCCCAACTCATGTTTTCCTGCTTTATATAGTAGGGCCTGCTGCTGGTAATGTTTCCATACACTGTTCTATGTATCGTAATATATGGATAAGGTCCTTCATTATTAAAACCAACTCTTGTTGTTGGCTTTATCTAGTAGGTCCTGCAGCAGGTTATGTTTCCATACCTGTTGTGTCTCTCCTAATATCTGTATTCAGGTCCTTCATTGTCAATATCAGCTCATGTTGTCCTGCTTTATTTACTAGGCTTTGCAACAGGTTGTCATTCTATACACTGTTCTTTCAGTAATAATATCTGTATCAGGTTCTTCGCTGAAAACATCAACTCATGTTGTCCTGATTTATCTAGTAGGTCCTCCATCAGGTTATGTTTCCATACACTCTTCTGTCTGACCTCATGTCTGTATCAGGTCCTTCACTGTCAACCCCAACTCATGTTGTCCTCCTTTATCTAGTAAGTCCTGCAACAGGTAATGTTTCCATACCTGTTCTGTCTATCCTAATATCTGTATTCAGGTCCTTCATTGTCAAGATCAGCTCATTTTGTCCTGCTTTATCTAGTAGGTCCTGCAGCAGGTTATATCTGTATGCACTGCTCTGTCTGTCTTAATATCTGTATTTAGGCCTTCATTATCAACACCAGCTCATGTTGTCCTGCTTTACCTAGTAGGTCCTGCAACAGGTTATGTTTACATACACTGTTCTGTCTGTCCTAATCTTTGTACCAGGTCCTTCATTGTCAAACCCAACTCATGTTGTCCTGCTTTATCTACTAGGTTTTGTACCAGGTTATCTTTCTATATGCTCTTCTGTCTGTCCTAATCTTTGTATCAGGTCTTTCATTGTCAAACCCAACTCATGTTGTCCTGTTTTATCAAATAGGTTGGGCAGCAGGTAATGTTTCTATACACTGTTCTGTGTATCCTAATATCTGTATCAACCCCTTCATTGTCAAACCCAACTCATGTTGTCCTTCTTTATCTAGTAGGTCCTGCAGCAGGTTATGTTTCCATACACTGTTCTCTCTGTTCTAATATTCTTAGGAAAGTAAGCCTAAGAAGTTGATTTCTTAAACTAAAACACTGATGAATTTTATGAACTGTACTTTGTGCTTTGATGAGTGGTGCTGCGGTAGCGTTGTCGCCTCACAGTAAGACGCTGTCCAGTTCGATTCTCCGCTAGAGCGTCTTCTGCGTGGAGACATGCGTGAATGGGCGTACCTTCGCTGAAGGTTGTGCGTCAGGCCTGGCAAGCCGGTACGTAAAAATCAACTGCCAATCATTAGCGGACCGGAGTTCCGCTGTGGCGACCCCTAACCGGGAAAAGCCGAAAGACACAAACAAACAAACTTTGTGCTTTGATGGAGAAATGTAGGTTTGTTTTCTTTGAACAATGCATGACCATAGTTTACCATGAGCTACATGCAAATTAAATTGCAGCAACTAATTCTGTTTAGGTTATGGCGCAAGTGTAGCTTTTCACATACTAGGTATTGGCACCTATTTAAGTAAATCAGTATGTGCCTGCTTGCTGTTTAATATGCCATCTACTGTAGTTAAAACCTTGTCAGTGTCACAAATAGGATATCCACAATATGCCTATGCCTACCATTGCTTGTAGTGCTGTTTCAAATTATTGTTTAAGCAGTGTTGCTTCATTTATCTTGTTAACTGTTATAGCATCCCAAATACCATGCTGTGTGACATAATAAAGCCGCAGTAGTCTACATTACCAGATTAGTGGACAACTTATCTTCTCTTCCTCCCTAGCCAAAAATGTAACGGTCTCCCATTATCACTAAAAACTATCCATAAACCCTGTCCATTTTAAATCTTTTCTACACTCTTATCTCTCCATTACCTCCGGCTGTACTTGCTCCCAATCCTCTTCTAATCCCCCCCCCCCGAAACTTATCTCTTCTCTATACTGGCATCATTAACCAATATATATGCCCTAAATCCTGTCTAGCAACCATTAAAAAAAGGAAAAAAATAGTATATATATATATATATATGTGTGTGTGTGTGTGTGTGTGTGTGTGTGTGTGTGTGTGTGTGTGTGTGTGTGTGTATAGACTGATTAAACAATGTTTATAAATGGCTAAATTCTAAAACCTGATCCGTAAATGTCAATGCATGGTATTACTTTCCCTGTGCTTTGCAATTTCTATACATGTTAGAATGTGTTGGAACACCCAATATTGTAATTGTATAACTCTACCTTATGATTCTACTTTTATGTACTGTGTAACTTCTATATTACTGTGGAGCTTTTCTTCCCTGGGTCTCCACTAAAAATGGGCTCAGCGTGGCCCAGTGGACTTCCCCTGTCAACAAACTGCAAATAAATAAATAAATGGAGTTCTGTAAACACAATGCTTAAAACCTTGTAATAGTATGCTGGAGCTGATTGATAGGTGTCCTCATCCCTCCACACCTAATTGCAGTGTTCTGTTTTTGTAGCCTACTATAAGGTGAATGATGTACATTATTCACCTTATAGTAGGCTACAAGGTGAATAATGTACATTATACAACTCCCCCCCATTAATATTCAAAAATGTGCACGCTGATTGGTCAGCATGCACGTTGTAAATCAGAGTTATAGTAATGGAAAAAGGTCCAGTCGCCCAGACTTTTTCCATTACTATAACTCTTTTTTCACGCTGTTTTGCTATGTTAAACGAGTTTAACATAGTGAGACAGCTTTAAAAAAAGTAACAGAGATTCTCTGTTGCTTTTTTAAAGCTGCCTCGCTATGTTAAACTCCTTTAACATAGTGAGACAGTCTGTAAAAAGAATGGAGATCTTGCTTTCTCCGTTGCTTTTTTCAAAACTGTCCTGCTATGTTAAATGGGTTTAACATACCGAGACAGCTTTAAAAAAAGCAACGGAGATTCTCCGTTGCTTTTTTTAAAGCTGTCTCGCTATGTTAAACCCATTTAACATAGCAAAAACAGTTTGTAAAAAGCAACAGAGATCTTGCTTTCCCCGTTGCTTTTGCCCACAGTTCTGATGTACTGCGTAGGCATACGCATGCGCAGTACATCAGAACTGCCACAGAATACCTAGACAGCTGCGGAAGGGCAGCAAGGAGGCATTATACAATGCCATTATTTAAGAAAAGTAATTATATTTTTTCTTAAATAATGTCATTGTATAATAGCAATAACCCACTTCTGGGTGTGGGTAATGCTGGATTTACCCACAGTTGGCTTTGTTTGGCCACTTGGGCTTCGCTCTTGTGACCAAACCACGCCAACCGTGGGTAAATCCAGCATTACCCACACCCAGGGGTGGATTATTGCTATATCATTCATCTTATAGTAGGCTACAAAAACAGAACACTGCAATTAGTTGCGGAGGGATGAGAACAACTATCAATCAGCTACAGCATACTATAAGGTGAATGATGTACATTATTATGCCCAACCAGGAATGTTTAATTTCTTTTTAAAATAGGTGTCTTTTAACAATTTTGCATATCCTGTTTGCCAGCCATTCTTTCCGTTTACTGTATGAACATACCCTGTAACTGATCGCTTTGCGTACATCACGAATGGAACAGGACCTAGAAAGTTTCATTTTGATTTTATGGCAGTGCTTCAATTTATTTATATTAGTGTTCTTACTTCTGTGCTTATCTCAACCACTCACATCTATTTTTGTTCTTCTTAAGCTCTGTGGATAGTTTGGAGAGACAGGTAGAATTCCCCTCCTCTGAAACAGTCTTCCCAACCACATGAAGCAGAGTTCTTCTCTAACCCTATTCAAGTGTAAATTGAACCAGTGGATGGAAAACTGGAAATTCACCCCAGGTCTAGCACTTATGTCTCTAATAGACAGAGGTAGTCTGTAAATCATATCATAGCTTATACATGCCCCTTAAAAATAACCTCTAAAATTCAAAAACTTGCAGGATACATTTGGGATGCATGACTAGGCGTATAAAGGACTCAGTGGTCATTAGCCTAGTATACAATTATGAACAAACAGCCCTTCATTGTTGTTAGTTTTCCTTTTACAAAGGCAAGCTAGCTTTGCCCTTTACCTGATTTCTGTTTAATTACTTTTGTGTCCCTATCCCTTCTCAGTGTTCGACAGAACCCCAGGGTCCTTCTACCCTGGCTAGCCCTTACTATGTATCGAACATGAGCCTCTACAGTGTATGTTCATGCAAACTGAACTTTAATCCTGCTTTAATGGACATAGCACAGACAAGTATGTGTAAAGGTTTTCATTTATATTTGCTATGAGTTATAACCATGCTGTATGGCAGTAATGCATGCACTTGCAAGCAATGTCTGTATTGATGTGTAGCTGCTGTTTGTGAATTGAAATTACTACTTCTTCCTATCTCTTTGCATGTTATACAGTCTGTCCTTTTTGAACTGTTTCCCAGTTTTGTTTATCAAGGTATCTTGTTTCAAAACTCATTTTTATTGAAAAATGTTCAGATATATTTAAATATACATAACATTTTATCATGGTGATAAAGAAAGTAAATGCATAATAGACCTTCTGATAAAACATTATATCCAATATTTCAATATACATATGAAAAACATGAACAAAAATGATATTAACCATCCTAAAACATATCAAAATACAAACAAAGAATTGCAAGTAAATTGAAATAGAGCAGCTCTTCAGGAGGCTATGCAGATGTATGTTCCCTCTACCTCTTAATTGTTTGATATTCCAAGATTCTTTAGTCTAAGTACTTGGATTTTGAGGCTGAAAACTGAAAATTCAGCTATACATATACCAAGTACAAAATACTGCTTCTCACAGTATTCCTGTTAGTCTGAAGTATAATGATCTTATAGTTGGTAAATATAAGAGAGGAGGTATAGAAGGCTTGTGTCCTACATTAGGGATGTAGGTGAGCTTGCCCTCTCTGCAAAACAACTTTAAAGGACGACAACAATGTTTAGCATTTTCTGCTTTCTTGTATTTTTTTTTAGCAGTTTTAGGCCTCATACTTACAGGTGTCAGAATTATTATAGACAGCTGTCCTTTACTACAGCATAACAAACTATAAATCCTAAATCTGAAATAACAATTCTATGCCATCTAGGTTATGTAAACATTGTAATACAATATGTAAAAAAGTGGTCATTATTGCAGTTAAGATGTATTATACATTACACAGTGTACTAAAGGTATCCGAAACTGAAGCAATTCTTAAACAGGGAATGTGGAACTCAAGTCCTGTAACTCTTAAACCAAGGATTATCACAAAAGGACACATTGCAGGTCTGTGAATAATAACACAAGTGTTCCTAAGTTACATATTAACTGCTGCAAACAAATGCAATACGAAGCTGATAGATAATATCCTTAGAAGGTACAGTTTAATAAATCTTTAGCATAACAAGTTAGACTGGGTAAGTGGCATGCACATATAATGCATAATGTGAAGGTTCTTAATTAAAACACAATCTATTCATTAACCTATTGATTTATATCCATTACAGTTTTTGATAGGTGGTTCAATAAATACATGATAGAACATTTCTGAAAATTGTCCAATATGGCAGACAAGACTTAACAGGGAATTTCCATAAGCTAATTGAGAGTACTTCTCTTTTTAATCATTTCATTATCACTAGAGTTCACCCATAATTATAATAAACAGATCTAAAGATGGATGTGTATCCATATATCAAAAATTCACTATACCAAAAGGAAACTCATCACACACAACTGGCCAATCAGCTGCCTATTGAAAATCAAACAAAAGAGTAAAATATTGTTTTTTTTTGCAGAGAGGCAAATTACTCTGCACCAACATAAGGAGGTCTATCTTCCTCATACCCCCTACCAATTATAAAAAGCAACTACAGGATTGTACTACAGTGAAGAAAATGCAAATTCCCTGATCCCACTGTACCATGATCTCACACAGAAAAAAAGCCGGTGTGTTTCATGAGTGATTTTTTATCAGCTTTACTGGCTTTTTTCCCATTTGGCAATTCTTGAAAGCCCCTAAAGATATATTTCTATGGAAACTGTGTTTAGAGGTAAAACTTGACATCATTTGGAAATAATCTAACTTTTGTATGAGATCAGTGACTTCCATGTGAGACCAAGTATTTCTGATTGACTTGCAAGCTAAACAATTTAATAAATCAGTGACTGAGTTATCATTATGGAAATGATATTTTAACCATTGCTGCTATTTTATGAGGAGACAAATAGGCATGATACAATTAAATAAACAGCTGATGAATAAATTTGGGGTATAGTAACTGATTTTAATTATTAAGCATTTCTCTAATAAATCAAGCTTGAGTTTAGACCGCAGTGTGAGGTCATCCTTAATTTCATTAGTTGATTGAAGTAAATTGAAATGAGTGAGTTATGCCAAGTCTGCTTTGTATTTGATGCCAAAATATTTAAGTTCATCAAGGGATAAATTTATTTTTAGAAGATAAGTCCTTATTGACTGAAGTATGATTATGTATACTGAATCAGTATTGATTTCTCAATATTTAATTTATAGTTACAAGTTCATAATTTTCATGATCCTAGAGGTAGAGTGTTTAGTGTTGTTTAGACATAACAAAATATCATTTGCAATGAATGTGGCATTATATTTTTATTGTAGCAAAACTTATACCCATATAGTTTACATCTCATATAATGCAATACAAGAGTCAATAGGGACCAGATTTAAGTTCTTAAGAGAAATATTCTCATTGAATTTCAAACAAGTAAAAGCAGACACTGATACTTTTGTTAGAAAAGTTGATTTTTTTTGAGGACTTCATAGAGGAAGTAAACATGGATTCAAGAGAGTCTAATGTAAACATGCTCATTGATATATATATATATATATATATATATATATATATATATATATATATATATATATATATATATATATATATATTGTGTTATGATATAAAATTAGTTCTAACATAATATTATCAGGAACACTGATGTTCTGATTTTAAAGAAATAAAATTCAGTTTTCATGAGCAGAAACCCAGGAATTATACCCATAAATTTTAAATGTAATTTCTGGGCATTATAGTGATTTCATCTGTATTAATATATATTGAAAATTAAAACAGTTTTTAGGTACAGCACACTGCTGCGGTGGTGGTGCTGCGGTAGCGCTGTCACCTTACAGTAAGACGTTGTCCTGTTCGATTCTCAGCTACAGCGTCTTCTGTCTGGAGACATGCGTGAATGGGCGTACCTTCGTTGAAGGTTGTGTGTCAGGGCTGGCAACTTGGCACGTAAAAATGTATTGACAATCATTAGTGGACTGGAGTTCCACTGTGGCGGCCCCTAACCAGGAAAAGCCGAAAGACACAACAACAACACTCAATAATGCAAACTGGCAATATTATAAATAATAAATGTGAGCAGCAATATATCTTGCTGTGAACTAGGTCTCTGGCCTACATTGCTAAATTCTATGAAAATGCCAGGAGGTTTCAATTCTCAGATAGTTAAAAATCAGGATTTATTGGTATTTTTTCTAGGAAAAAATGAAAATCAGTGTCCCTGAATATTATTGCAGTCTTACTAGCTCAACAGGTAGCACGACTTGTGTTTAGTGCTGGAAGATCAAAAAAGCTGTGGATTCTATTCCCTCACCTGGTAGCTGCATTTATTTTCCAATTATTTTTTTAAGACTAAACAAGGTGCTGCACTGCAGAGTGTGCCCTCCTTCAAATAAGATGCTAAAATGAAGGTCTCATCTGCCTAAGCTGGTTCTATCTAAGGTGAATATAAAAGATTGCATGGCACTTATTAAAAACTGTTACAGGTGTGCAAGCCAAATTTCCCTTAGTCAGTATGAATACCACCTTGGGTCTGAAAAGAGGCTATCGATGTAGTATGACTAACTTGGTCAACAAAGTGCAAATAAATAAATTGTTTTGGGTTTGTCTCCCTTCTCTAAATCCAAAGTGAAATATTGAAATTTTTCCACACTGACCACTATCTCAAAGTGGTTAGATATGATTGCTGTACGGAGATTACCATCTAAGTAAAAGAGACCAGGTAATAATTTTTAATTGAGATAAGGTCTGAGTTAGACTTTTGGATAGAGATTGTGGTAAACTATTTATATGATGAGTTGAAACCTCATTATTTTAACAACATTAAATAGCTTCTGGAAAATTAAAACCAGCTGTTTTATGCTTTCTATAAGAGGAAGTATTGAATGGATCTGTGACAGGCATTTATGATGATAAAAGCTTCAGAAACTTCACAGGTTCAAGGCTCTAGAGAGCACCCCTGCACTACCAGGCTATAACTCACATCACACTTTTCGGCCATGTAACCTGGACCGAAACACCAAAGGTGGAGGTGTGTCCATATTCATTAAGGATATCCACACCTCCATGCTAGTTGCTCAGCATAATGCATCCAAGGTTATCCAAGTGCAACTAACTCTGGGCAAAACTGCAATCCAAATTGTAGCTTGCTACAGATCCCCCACTATGTTCCAGGATTCCCACTCCTCTTTTCTTGATGTACTGGAAAATATTAGGGTTCAACCAAACACCCTAATAATGGCTGACTTCAACTACCCCACTATTAACTGGGAGAACTACTCATATACCAACTCCTTAGCTCAACGCTTTCTGGAATTCATAAACTCCAATGCCCTGGATCAACTTATCCACACCCATACCAGGGGCAATAATATCCTAGACCTAGTCATTACCAACATGAGTGACCGGTGTTCCACACCTGAAGTCAACTCCTCATTGATCAGATCCGACCATAAGCTAATCACCCTTGATATCCACATCCCGCCCCACCCCCATTAAGGAAACCATGGTAAAAAATTTCTCCAAAGCCAACTTTATGCTTCTTAAGACAGAAGTGGTGAACTTCATGACACCCATGCAGATGGATAATACAGATAGAACTGCTGAATCCTACACAAATGCACTCTATAAGCACTTATACAAGTGCATGGATTGTGCTATCCGAAACAGAACCAAGACTCTATCCTCCAAAAAAAGGAAGCCAATCTGGTGGTCCCCTGCCATAAACAAACTGTACAACAGAAGGAAGAAACTGTTGCAAAAGAGAGTAAAATCCTATGAGTGGAGGAGCTCCCTGGTCAGCCTCAGTAAGAAGCTGAGATTCCTTGTAAGATCCTCCAAAGCTAGCTATGAAAACAAAATCGTCACCAATTCTAAGGACAACCACAAAGCATTCTATAGCTATGTCAAGAATCTCGATGGCAACACCCAGATGTGCTCTGAGATAAAGTACAGTGGCACTAAAATTACAGAACCAACTGATATTGCCAACATCCTGGCAGATAGGTTCAGTGCTAACTTTACCCCCCACCCCCTAAAGGGCCCATATCTATACAGGAAGAATGCAGAGTCCCTGTAATCACAACTGTGCAGGTAAAAGCTGCACTCTCTAAAGCCAAAACGCCAAAAACACAGCATCCATGGGACCAGACAACATCCCAGGCTGCGTTTTACACAAACTTCAGAACAAACTGGCTCCCCACTTAAGCACCATGTTCAATAATAGTCTCACATCAGGCTTTGTGCCCACTGAATGGTGCACAGCAACAGTAATCCCACTCCACAAAGGGGGAGCCACCACTGATCCTGGGAACTATCGACCTATTAGCCTGACGAGCCTGGTCTGAAAGGCCATGGAACATATCATCATGGAACTCATAAACAAAGACATTGGTAACCTCCAAACTCTGGATCCCACCCAGTTCACATTTGTGAAAGGCAGATCATGCCTCCTGAACCTGATCAACTTCTTTGAGGTAGTCACTAAAGCCATAGATGAGGGTAAGGTGGTTCACACAGCCTATCTTGACCTCGCCAAGGCTTTCAACACCATCCTCCATTCTGGAATTATAGCTAAACTCACTAAACTAGGTATAAATCCCTATGTCACAAGATGGGTTGCCAAATGGCTCACTGACAGAACCCACACTGTAAAAGTTGCAGACTCCAAATCTGACCTCAAAGCAGTGACAAGTGGAGTACCACAGGGTTCCGTCCTGGGACCTCTCCTGTTTGGTATCTACTTCTATGAAGTACAGGCTAACACAGAATGCCTCTAGCTAATGAAGTTTGCAGATGACTGCAAACTAGGAGCCATAGTCAAGTCCCCAAATGATGTGGACATCCTACAGAAGGGCCTCGTTGAGACAGATGCCTGGTGTCAGAGCCATGGCCTCAAGCTCAATGCCAAAAAGTGCAGTGTCATCCCCTTTGGTAAAAACTCTGTACCCATGAACTACCACATAGGCAGCAATCTACTTAACACCAAATGTGTGATAAAAGACCTTGGGACCCAGGTGGACAGTAGTCTCTCCTTTGATAGTCACATCACTACAGTAGTCAGGAAGTCCTTCTACATGGCACACCTCATCATAAAAGGGTTCTCATCCAGGAAAAAAGAGGTCATTGTTCCCCTCTACTCGACACTCATTAGACCCATTATAGAGTACAATGCCCCTTTTGGAATGTACCTCACAAGACATCTGTAGCAGCTGGAAAGGCCACAGAAGTACCTCACAAAGAGGATTACTGGCCTCAAACAAATGCCCTACACTGACCATCTCAAAAAACTCCAGCTTTACTTTGTAGCATATCGCCTACTCCAAAGTGATCTCTGCCTAACATATAAAGCTATGTCAAATCCAGAGCTGTTGGACATGCTACACCTAAAGAAATCCCAGTCCCTCCGAGCTGCATGCTGTAGGGGCTTAAACCTTGTCACCACAATAAAGAGGACATGCTGGAGGGATAGATTCCTGTCCCAGAGACTTCCCATACTTTGGAACAGGCTACCCATCTATGTCAAGCAAAGTTCTTCATTAGCACTCTTCAAGAAAAATCTTGATGAGTGGATGGGAAATAGGAAATACACCCCAGGGATCACTTCTGTGTCTCTGCTCAACAATGGCACAGGAAAATACCTTTCTTGGGTGGTGTAAGTCAGGGAACCTTGTTGGCTAGGCTTACGTAGGCCCTTGGGCTGATAGCCTAGTACCTACCTATGAACCTATGAACAAAGGGGGCATTATGCTCAATGACTGGTCAAATGAGGACTGAGTAAAGGAGGGCAATGATGTCTCTATACCTAGACATGGTTGCTTTGTTTGTAAGCTATGCAATATTGCTTATAAACAAAGTGATATTGCATAGCTTATAAACAAAGTGACTGTAAGTTGTGTAATATAGATTCTTATGACAGTGGACACATGTTTGTTGAAAGTTTGGTTACTGTCCACATAACTTCCCAAATCCTGGAGAACAGGGTCAACTCTTATGGGTTTATTGTTAATGTGGAAGTTTCCTGGGGTAGATGACTCCTAAAGGAAATAATGCATTTTTTGGCATTTTGTTTCAATCCCTGATTCTCGCACCAGTTATTTGGGAAAAACATTCCTGCATATTGCTAAGTCATTTGGGGATTCAATGACTGTTCCCAGCTTGCAGTCATCCACAAACTTTGGCACCAGAGCCCTTTGGTATTGGCTTTTACTTCAGAGAAGTAGATGCCAAACAGGAGAGGTCCCTGAAGTGGAACCCGAGGGGGGAATCCATTGGTGACTGGTCTCTTTACTGAGGTAGCTTCCCCTATTTCAATCCCCTGATCCTATCTTTGATCCAGTTAGAAATTTAGTGAGAGATGTAGGGGTTTATTCCCAGTTTATTTAGCTTTCCTAGAATGCCTGAGTGGGAGTGTCAAAAGCCTTGGCCAGGTCGCGGTATGCTGTGTGTACCATTTTACCTTCATCCATTGCTTTGCATCCTTTACAAATAAGTCTACCAGGTGGTGTAAGCATGACCTTCCCTCGATAAATCCAAACTGAGATGAGTCCAGTTTTTGGACGATCCGTATCTCCTTATTGATTCTATGATAAACCTTTCCATAGATTTGCATATGAGGCTGGTAGAATTATGGGTCTGCAATTGCCTGGGTCTGTGGAAGTTCCTACCTTATGCAGGGGAAGGACTGTTGTTCTCCAGTTGCTAGATACAAAAAAATTATGGTGGTTGGGGTTGAATAGTGCTGTTAGGGTGTGCTTCATGCTATGTGATGCATCCAGATATATTGTCAGGACCCATTGATACAGTATTTTTTGTTTTTGATAGTACTTTTATTACTTGGTATTGTGTCATAATAGGAAGTGATTTATTTCAGATGTATTGTGTGGAATAGATGGACGTGAGAGGAAAGGAGAGAGGGGTAAAGTCTGAGCTGAATTTATTAGCTAGTAGGTTTGCTACATCTTCAGCCTCAGTGTTGGACCACAGCTCAGCACATTGCTGCAGTATGCTTCTGATATTATTCACATAACTAAAAAAAGGCCTTGCAATTGTCTTAAGCTTGGGTGACTATTTTTGCTTTAAACTTGGCCTTGGTGGATTTTATTAAGCTCCTGAGTTACTTATTAGTTTTAGTGACGAGGGCTTTATAATTGGGGGAATTATTCTTCTTACTTTTGGTCAAAATTATCCTCCTTTTATTGCAAAGCCTGTTGATATTATTGTTCCACCATGTCAGGTTGTTTCTGGGGTTTGCACTGCACTTGTTTCTACAGGCTACAGGGTACAGCTACATACATGCTGTTATTATGTGGTGGTGTACATTTCCGTATATTCATGCATTCAGTCATGCCTATTCAGTGGAGTTGATTAGGTTTTGTGGGTATTTCAAGCTTGCCAGTGTATCACTTAGGAGTAAGTAATTTGTCTTAGAGAGATTTCTGGGTGGTGTCTGGTTTCATTTTTATTTAGATGGAGTTAGCTTTATGGTCAGAACTAACAAGTGACTGATATGCAAGGGATGGTACAAAATGCACCCATATTAGTAAGAACAAGATCCAAGACATTGTCTCTTAGTGGGCACTCTGACTAATTGTTCCAGAACATTTGTATTGACAAAGTCCAATAATGTCTGTGCTTGTGCAGTAGTGGTGTGGCAGGTTTTTCAGTTTATAGTTGGGTAGCTTAGATCACCTAGGAAAATGATATTGGGTTTAATACTGAGTGAGTCCAGTTTAGCTGCAGTGACTTTGCTGGGTCACAGAGGGAGTTTTAGATCTAGTGTGTGTATATATACATATATATATATATATATATATATATATATATATATATATATATATATATGGGTCTAGGACACATGCTCGACTAGCATATGTCCGAATCACAAAACATCGAACACACATACACGAAAGCGCTTATTATCGAAAAGCGCTTCCGTGTATGTGTAGTTCAAAAAAGAAATCTATGATTCTGCTGCACCCCACACAACCCCCTACTTTATTATTTTCACTCACAGATCGCACTACAGGGGGGGAAAGGGAATTTTCCCTTACCTGCACTGTACTCCGATCTACCAAACAGGCACACATACACGGAAGCACTTGTTGATGTTAAACGCTTTAGTGTATGTGTGTTCGATGTTTTGTGATTCGGACATATGCTAGTCGAGCATGTGTCTGGATCCCATAGATATATATATATATATATATATATATATATATATATATATAACTGTGACTGACTGTGACTATATATATATATATATATATATATATATATATATATATATATATATATATATATATATATATATATGGATCCCTATCATATGACAGAAACCTCATTTGACTGAAAAGCATTTGACTGAAACCATAAGACTGAAATTTCAAAAGACTGAAAAGTCACTTGACTGAAACCCATAAGACTGAAACCCATAATACTGAATTTCAACATACTAAATTGTAAACTGAACCATATAAAACCAGACTAAGTGGGGGTATACTTTCCCCACACCCCACAATGTAGGGGGCTGTGCCCCCCACACCCCCAACTATATGTACTAAATCCAAGATTGCACTTCAGTGGGGGAAAAGAGCATATACCTTTCACTTACCTTACAGTAGTCTATATTCTGCCACTAGTATGCCCTTATCCCCATATACCTTTCACTTACCTTACAGTAGTCTACATGCTGCTACTACTATGCCCTTTTCTCTACTGTAGTGCGATCCTGGAGTAAGTATATATAGTTGGGGGTGTGTGGGGGGCACAGCCTCCCCACATTAAGGGGTGTGAGGGGTGTAGCCCCCCCACCTAGTCTGGTTTTATATGGTCCAGTTTAAAATTTAGTATATTGATATTCAGTATTATGGATTCAGTCTTATTGATATTCAGTATTATGGATTCAGTCTTATGGGTTTCAGTCAAGTGACTTTTCAGTCTTTTGAAATTTCAGTATTTTGGTTTCAGTCAAATGCGATTCAGTCAAATGAGGTTTCTATCATATGATAGGGATCCATATATATATATATGTATATATATGGATTCCTATTACAAAAACGAAAGTTCACTACTTCGAACTTGGAATAGGAAGCCTCACTTCTGCGAAAGTTCACTTTAATGAAAGTGAACTTTTGAGTAAGTGCACTTCACCGAAAACACTGCAGCATAGAGGAGGACATAAAAAACAAGCTATGTCCTCCACTATGGTGCAATAGTCATGGACCTTAGGTTTAGGGCACAGGTTAGGGTAAGGGGATAGTTAGTAAAGCCATCCCCTTACCTTAACCCATGCCCTATCTCTAAGGTTCGTGACTATCACACCATAGTGGAGGACGTTGCTATGTCCTTCACTGCGCTGTAGTCATCACAGACCTTAGGGTTAGGGCACAGGTCATGGTGCTTACTATGACCCGTGCCCTAACCCTAAGGTCCGTGAGTACTGCATGGAAGATCAGTACAGCACCCGTTCATTGTACTGAACTTCGCGTAAGTGTGCTTTCGACTAAGTGCACTTTCACTGCAGTGAGCATTCCATACACTATTTCGAATTAGTGAAAATTCGATCTAGAGTATGGAACCCATATATATATATATATATGTGTGTGTGTGTGTGTGTGTGTGTGTGTGTGTGTGTGTGTGTGTGTGTTTGTGCGTATTTTGGCTTCACCTGTTAGGGGTCACCACAGTGGATCACTGATCTGCAAATTGATTGGCAGTGGAGAATGTATGGTGTCGAGTTGCCAGCCCAGCACCCAACCTTCACAGAAGGCACACACACGCATCTACTGCATGCCTTTAAAACTCATTCGACCACAAAGAGGACATGCAGACTCCACACAGAAGGCATTCCAGCTGAGAATTGAACCAGAGAATGTCTTGCTGTGAGGAAACAACACTAACCACTGCGCCACCATAGCTGAGCTATATACATGCATTCATTCATATATATATATATATATATATATATATATATATATATATATATATATATATGTATATATATATATATATATATATATATATATATATATATATGTATATATGTGTGTGTTATGGGACATTTCTTATGGTTATTTGTATATGAAGAGGCTCTAGGGCAAGACTGAGATATCTCCACATTTCCCCCCTCCTTTACAGTAGACGGTCAAAATATTTGGAAGGCATTATAGCCCTGCACAGCCAGAGTGCTCTCCATCATTTTAAACCATGTCTCAGTTACTGCATAGGCATCTAAATCCTACAGGGTAAGATGGGCTTGTAGAGACTCGAGTTTCATGTTTAGTCTCCTAGCATTGATCAGTAATACCTTCATATTTTCCTTTGCAGCTTCTTTATGTTGATGGGTTTATCATTTTAGCATTGCCTAAAAAAAAAAAACATACAGTGATGTGAACAGTATTTGCATCAGTAATCAAAACCCTAGAGTAGACAGATGCAGGCCATCCTTGGCAAAACAGCATGGTCTGCCATTCATATCCTTTCAGGATGATAAATATCTGGCAATCTTTGAATGGCACCAAAATCTAAGACAAATGTTAAAGTCAAGTAATTTTTGGTCATATTGAGGCATCATCCTTGGAGAAGACAGAATCTTGGTTAATGATAGGCTCAAATCAGCCTGAGAAACATACAGTCCAGCAAGTTACTCACTGACATCCACATGTACAATGGCAGAGTTATACTGGTACTTGAGTGCATGTGATATCTGATGGATTCTGGTACCAGACAAGTACTAAACATCATTCTTTCCTTGTTCAGTCTGGTAAGAGGTACATCTGTATGTCTTACAATGGCGTCATCTAAAACAATAATATTCGGTTGGGTATGCCTGCAAATACTGCAACAAAAATTATACTACTGCCACTATTGCAATCCAAACTACAGTCTAAAGCACCAGACCAAGCAGTGATTTATAAACAATGCTCAGATCTTGTAGTAATTCATAATTCTCGCACAACTGTAAATGTAGCTACAAGACCAAGGTCCCAGAACAAATTTCTGTTGATACAAAATGAGACAATTGGTAGAAATTATTGAAATAAATGTATCAAGATAAAGGTGACTATAAGTGCAGCTTAAATATATAATAAGAACCAAATAATGTATGAAACATAGGTTAACTCCATCTTTAACAGTTTAAGGCAAGCACCTTCACAGTTTATTTGTCACAGTAAGATGAGCAGAAAAGATGAGACTGGGAGGAGATTCCAAGGGCAGGTATACATATGATGAGACTAGTGAATGATTTGTGTAATGCAAATGATGTTATTAGAATTAAAATTAAGTGTACTTGCACAAAGAGTAGAGAAAACATTGACTCATTCTGCATATTTGGAACAAATTTTTGACACATTGGTTAATAGCTTTTGTACCTGTTAATTCACTTTGAGTTGAATTTTGAGCTGAATATTTTGAATCATCTTTTTTTTTCAGTTGTTTTTTATCCACTTTCAAAATCAGTAAGTCTAATTTGGTTATGTTCTTAATTTAGAACTTCTTTAGACAACTTGCTTTACAAGTTAGGATCCCTCTTAATGTATATTTAAATGCTGTCTTATAACAAATGATGTATATTATCCATGGTGTTCTGAAATTGAAGATTCAGTAACCTTACAGTTCTACTGTGAGCATTGTTTTCTTTTAATAACCATAAATTGAGTTTCTTGTTAGATTTGGGTGTTTTAGCTGTATGACATTTAATATGGAATGGTTTAGGAATTGATCAGAGAATGAATATGGGTTCAGTTTTGTTTTCCAAATCATACTTACTCCAGGATTTTGAAAACAAAATTTATTCTTGACCCCATTTAATGTGTAGGAGAGAAGAAAGTACAGTCTTTATCATCTTGACACAGGGATCTGTGTTAGTCAAAGAAGTTCTCTGTGTTTATTATTTTTAAGAAATTAATATCTTTCTTGTTAGAAAATTTAGATCTTACCTTATTATATTAAGAACCCATGGCTAAGTCCAAGATCTTACCTTATATGTTGTCATGGTTGTCAAAAGGCAGTTATATATTAAAAATATATGTTAAAAACAATCGACCAGCCTCACACTGAGCATATAATGAAACTAATATTAATGGGCTATCAAGGATAGGAATATTTTGCACAGTCATAATAAACATCCTATCTGGGTTTTCCTTCAGTATGGTATTTCCAAAATATTGCCCTTAATCAGAATTGTCACACTATTATTATTGGTATACTTATTAGCTACAAAAGTTCAGTGAAGCCATTTGAATTCATAGTTATTAAACAATGTAGCTTGCATGAATGTCCTGTACTGGGCAAATATTATTTATCCAATTGATAAAATATATACCAAAAAGATCCTTCTTGAGGTATCTGGATATTAAGGAGATTTCAAGACGAGTTTGTTACTTGGGCCATTTCTTAGGTTGTTTGAGCAACCCAGTGGAATATCAGTAGATGTTGTAATATGAAAGAAGTAAGGAATTGATCCATGCACTGTGTAAGAAAGCAAAATAAATATTATTGCTGAATAACTCATAAGTGAGACTGCAACATAAAAAAAACTCCTGGCAAGTATTTGTTAGCAATAGTGTAAATGATCTGCATAATAAACCAAGAAACTAACAAATATTTCTTATATCCAGATCCATTACCCTTGGGTTGAACCCTAATAGCACCCCTCAAGCTAGCATAATAAATTTAATAACTAAAACCAATATCATCTGAACTAAAACTCCCATAATATTTACATTCCCAACAAAAATGTTTTTATAGCTCAGACCTGATAGTTGACACAAGTTATCACTGATGGGTGGTCTTCATGCCATGGACCCCCTTGCATATCACAAAAGTAAGAACAAAATATAACTCTGCTACAAGTTATACCTTGTGGTTGACACAAATTGTCAGCAATGGAAAATTTCCATATACTGGACAACTCTACATATCACAGAATTAAGAATAAAGTATAACTCAGCAATGTGCTCCTAATACTGTGAGGCTACCAGTGCTGATGCCAAGTTTCTAGTTGTATCATCCAATAGATGTACTTCTTTTACTCTTAAAAATAATCATTTCCCTAATCCAAGGGAATGAGCTAGAAACTGAAAAATTGCCATATATTGATTAGACCAGTTATTGGAATCATTACTATTTTACAGACATATCTTACAGAAAGAAACACTAGTGTCTAGTCCCTAAAGGAAAGTAGGGGTACTACCCTGGCAATTATTATTCATAAGGACTAGCACCCCCCATAAATAAATCTGTTTAAGCCTTCTTGTTATTGGAAGAGCTTTCCTCATTGAAAAGACATTGTAAGGATCACAAGGATACAATACTAAATGTATGTCTATTTTGCCACTGTCTGTAATATAGTTTCAAATGTCTGTTTAAGCAGCATTACTTCATTTGTTTTCCTAAGCATTGCCTAAACAGCCCAACTACAGTGTTGTGTTATATAGTAAAGTTGCTGGATTCTATATTATTAGTTTACTGTTTTATTAAATTTTCTCATAAAACATTTATTTGTGAGATGCTGGAGCTGGTTCACCTCTTTTGTAGAACAATCTGACTAACATGTTTTGCAATACCCTTAGTAAGGTAATCTCTTACATATAAACAGACCCCATTCATCCCAATGAATGCTTTTTTGACTTCTATTTTTTTTTAATATTTGACATTGTAGCTTTTTAGGGTTTTCTATATCTCTCTTGCTGAGGATTCTCTGTATTTGTAAGTATGAACATGCATGATAGTTAATTGTTTTTTGGCCTGTGTGAGATGGGTCTTCTTTGATCTGTGCCAGACTCAATTCTTGCTCGCTCCAAAAATAATTTCCTTAATTGCTAGACAGTCACATCTATTAATATCTCTACATCTCTTTCATTTATCAGCTCTTTAAACTGATTAAGTAATATTGAATATTTACAGCTCCTTTCCCCTGATATTCCAGCTATTTAACCCAACCGTAATATTCTCTGTCATAACCTGATTTTTTTGAAAACCCTCACTTTGTATTTCTATGACTTGTGGCAGTCATAAGGTACTTATCTTTTTGTATCTTGTTACCTGCCATCACTTTGCTAATCAATTGTATCTTGTTACCTGCCATCACTTTACTAATCAAAAACTCCAGGACTCCCTGCTTAGCTATAAATAAGTACTTCCAGCAGCCAAATTCTCTATACAGAAAACTAGCAGTCTTATAAACTGCTTTCTGTATCGTAATACTGCCTTATACCAGTAACACTCTTTATCAAGACCTCTAATATTTCTCCATTGATGACAGCAGTAACATGATCTCTTCCTCTTCCAGAAATAATTTCATGTACTTGTGGTAGCATTGTTCATAGGTTAGTACTAGGCTAACTGCCCTTGCGAGCCATTTTAAGCCTAGCCAATTATCCCCTGTGAGATTCAAACCCTGTACCCTGTGTTTGTAAGGCAAACACCTTAACCATTAGGCCACCCTCCCAACCCCCAAAAGTAAATTGTAATTTACTTACCATTCTCACCTTCCTAAGTTCATGTCCAGTAGTAGCACACGTTCCTCTTTCCAATCTACTTTTCTTTCCTTTGCTGCTGCCAACACTGGATTTGTTTCTGCCCCTGCACACTCTTCCTTCTTCTTTCCTCTGTTGGTGGCAGCATTTATTACATCCTACCCCTCTGGTGGCAGCTGTGGAAAACTTTTTATATTTCATCATCTATTGGTGACAGCAGTAGAAATATCTCACCTTTCAACATTTCCTTCCTTGATTGAGGGCAGCAGGAGACATCTCTCACCTCTCAGTACTACCATGATCTACTGATAGCAACATTCACAATCCCTCTCATTAACACACTTTTGATTTCTACTGAGGTCTGCCATCTTTCAACACTTCCTTTATCTACTGGTTGCAACAACAGAGATCTGTCACCACTCAAAACTTCATCCATATGCTGATGGCAGTAGTGCAATTTCCTCCTTTATTCTAACTAGCATTCATTTCTACTGCTATCCTCATTTACTTGCAGTTGTACCTTAAAAGTTCACCCCACCCCGCACATATTAATACTCTTAAGTTACCAGTGTCAACATTTCCTGAGATCGGTCCTTACCCTTCTACATCTATTTACTCTATAGTCTTTTAGATCATGTGCAGATACTTACCACTTAACAAGAGACTTGCACTTCCAAATGTCCTACCTACCTATACCATAAGTATCTATACATCTCATAACCTAATTTTAAAATACTTTCTCTTCATGTCTTAATTAAACTTCAAAATAACTAAAAATCCATCACCCTTAAACTATTGCAGAAAATTCTTCTCCCTGAAAGTGGTTCATGTCATACTATCTCTTCAAAAACATGACTGGAAACATCTTTATTCCTTAAATGACTGTCATATGGCTTTTCAGTTCTTTTACTTCTTAATAATATCAATCTAAAACACCCTCTACCCTTCTATAAAGTGCATACAATTTTCTTTCCATGGTTCACCCCTGAACTCATGTACTTAATGCAGCAAATGGTATGCATTAATAAGATGCAGCAGGGAGTGCTAACCCTAACTGTAAACCTAATAAACCTAACCCTGCCCCTAACCATAAACCTAACCCTAACTCTTCACCTTACCTTAGAAAAAAACTTTCTGTAACACTACCACTACTCAGAAAAACAAAAATGTCCTGTAGTATTGCTATGGTTTAGAGCTTTTTATTTGTTGACTTTTATTCTACTTTTGTGTAAATTGGTGACAGAAGTAGTATGTTTTTGTGATTAATTTAATGCCTGCTTTGGGTGTATCTTGGCTGTCATT